>NW_024581076.1:5582040-5817072 GCF_017639235.1 Corvus kubaryi | reverse complement strand
CGGGGCGCGTCACTCGGGGCGCGTCACTCGGGGCGCGTCACTCGGGGCGCGTCACTCGGGGCGCGTCACTCGGGGCGCGTCACTCGGGGCGCGCCGCGGGGAGGCACCGGCCCGGCCCCCGGCCCTCGCCGGCGCGCTGGGGTTGTGCGAGTGTTGAAGGGAAATCGCAGTTCGCGAAGAAATGAGCTCGCGCCGCAGCAAGGAAAATACGCTGTGATAGAGATTATAAAACGGAAAGGAAAAAAAAATAAAGCCGTCATAGAAAAGGGATATGTGCATAGTGCTGGCGTAAGTTTTGTCCTCAGCAATGTGGTGGTGTGGGGGAATCACAGAATCGTAGAATGGATTGGGTTGGAAAGGGCCTTAAAGATTATTCAGTTCCAGCCCCTCTGTCGTGGATAGGGGCACCATTCACTACACCTTCACTACACCAGGGTGCTCAGAGCCCCATCCAACCTGGCTTTGGATAGGGATCACTTCAGGGATGGGGCATCCACAGCTTCTCTGGGCAACCTGTTCCAGTGTCTCACCCTCCTGACAGTGAAGAATTTCTTCTAAATGTATAATTTAAAACTGCCTTTTAGTTTGAATCTACTGCCCCTTGTTTTATCACTACATGCTCTTGTAAAAAGTCCCTCTCCAGCTTTCTTGTAGGCCCTCTTCAGGTACTGGAAGGCTGCAATTAGGTGATCCCAAAGCCTTCTCTCTTCCAGACTGAACAAACCTAATTCTCTTAGCCTTTCCTCACACAGAGGTGCTCTGTCCCTCTAACCATCCTGGTGCCCCTCCTCTGGACTCACTCCAACAGCTCCGTGTCCTCCCTGTGCTGGGACCCCAGAGCTGGATGCAGCCCTGCAGGTGGGGTCTCACCAGAGCAGAGCGGCAGAATCCCCTCCCTGGCCCTGCTGCCCACGCTGCTTTGGATGCAGCCCAGGACACCTCTGGCTCTCTGGGCTGTGAGTGCACATTGACAGCTCATGTCCAGCCTCTCATCCACCAGCACCCCCAAGTCCTTCTCAGCAGGGCTGCTCTCCATCTGTTTCCAGCCTGTATCCGTGTTGCTACTGGGAGTTGCCCAGACCCACGTGGAGCACCTTGAACTTGGTCTTCTTAAACCTCATGAAAGTCCCACAGGCCCAGTTCTCAAGCTTGTCCAGGTCCCTCTGGATGGCATCCCGTCCCTGAGGTGTGTCAGCCGCCCCACTCAGCTTGGTGTCATAAGTCCATTTGAGATACTGGAAGGCTGTTACGAGGTCTCCCTGGAGCCTTCTCTTCTTCAGGCTAAACAGCTCTCTCAAGCCTGTCTTCATAGGAGAGGTGCTCTATCACTCTGATCATCTTCATGGCTTCCTCTGGACTCATTCCAACAGGTCCATGTCTAACTTGTATTGAGGACCCCAGAGCTGGAGGGAGTACTCTGAAGCTGGAATCAGGAGGGAGAGTTTTGTGGCAAGGCTGTTAATGCTTTATTTGCTCATTCGTTACAGGGAAAAACTGACAGATTTGGAAAAATCAAAACTCAGTTGAAGGACATACAGTGGGGCTTGTGTTTAAGGTGCTGGATTTAAGCTCTGACATGTGCTTTGACCCTTCATAATACAACTGTAGTCAGTCTTAATGGCCTTGGCTCAGAGCCTTGAACTATGCAAAGGGTTGGCAGAAAGTCACAGGCAAAACTGCAAATGGAGAGAGTTGTTTTACACTGCGTGGTGTAAGGCTGGTGTCTGTAAGAGGCACATATCTTGCAAGGGAACTAGATTTAACCAACCTGCAGATTTATATTACGCTATCTTTACATTCACCAATCCTTAACCCCTCCCTACAGGAAGGTCTGCATTGCTCTGCAGTTGTTCAGTGGCCAGAAACAATTCGCTGAGTCAGTTTTAGCACTTCATCAGCACACAGAATTAAAAACAAAAACAGGCTGTGGAATTATTGTGCCACATCAGGAAGAGAAAATTACAAACATATTTATGCAATGGCATAAGAAGGAAGTAAACACGATGATGAGGGGAACAGTGAAAGACTCCCAAAATAATTACTGTCTGTGATGAGGGTTTGGAATTCCAGAAAGCCAAGGGAAAAGGGAGTGTCTCTTAATTAGCTCCACTTTTGCCATACATATGTTGAGTGTATCACTGAAAGATGTTTTCCCTCCTCCCCAAGATCAGGGAAGCCTGTGATCATGGAAATGTTTGTTTTCCCTTTAGAATCCATGAAGTTACTAATTTCAGGAGGGAATGGAAAAACCTCCCTTAAATATGCCCCAGTGAGATCTCTCGTCCCAGGTACAGCTTTGAATGCAATGGTTTTCTCTTGCAGTTTATTGCTGTGCAGATGAATAAGGAAGGATACTGAAGGTTTTATTCTTGAAACAAAAATGGTTTTGTCCAGAACTACCTCATAAAAATCTGCTTACAGGAGATGCTGATCCACTCCAAAGGATGGACTTCAGGGGGTGGCTCATATTTCCCACAGTTACAGCACATTACATTGACATACAAAACAAAGTCCCAGTCTAGCACAGTCAGACTGTCGCAGGGCTCAGCTGTCAGTTTAAGCGTTTTATGTCTGCCTGTAATAGAAAAACAAACAAGCAAAAACCCTCGTGTAGAGTTCCTGCTGTTGCAGCACTAGAGTGAGTTTACTCTTTTCCTAAGTAAATGTACAGTAAAAGTGTTGTGTTTGAACATGCTGTCTTTGCTCACCTGGTCTATGTTTTGCCTACAGGGCTCACCTGTTTCATAACAGAACAGCAGCAGTGGTCTGTGAGTCATGACAGACAGAAATCCTCAATGAAAAAAAAAAAGGAAAGTAATAGCTTGCTGTCCTGTTTCTACCCCCTTTTATGCTGCTGCCATGAATGTTTTGAAAAGTATCTGAAAAGCATGAAAGCATGCTGATGCTTTTTAATAATTAATTTGCTCATTAGGTAAGAGGAAAGGAAAACAGAAAGTCAAAAGGGCCTTGTCTTGTGTCCCACAGTACAAGGTAAAATGCTGGACGGAGCTCCAGGCTGAAGGTCTGGGAGCCAGCAAGGGCTCTGGAACTGCCTTTCTAATTTCTCTGCTGTCCTTTCACCCTGAGGGGCTTGCCTGAGAAGCAGACAGGGATTTGTAAAAGTTTCCCTTTTGTACAGGAACAAATTCTACCTTTTGAAATTTATAATAAGACATTTAAAATGTGTATATTTCAGCTGTCTTGTAATAGTACTATCCCTAAAACTGTGGCAAAACCAGAGGTCCTTCTGAGAGAGATTGAGCGAGAGAGATGACGAATAAATGATTCAAGCACAGTTGTTTTCTTGTAATTTGAAGAAATGAAAGGAGTATAGCTATAATGGTAAAAGTAACAAGGCCCTATACACGACCACAGAGAAGAAGGCAGCAATTTTTTACTTTAATCAAGGCCTATTTCAGGAACAGCCATTCTCCATAGATTTCACTTTCATGCATACTCAATCTCTCCTACTCATAAGCATGAACATCTGTGTGTTTGGAAAGAGTGTCTTATGGTGAGAAGGACAAGGGGCACCAAGTATCAAGGTCAGGGCCCTGAGGGCACTCATAGACCATAATGGCCCTGGCCAGCCTCCCCTCAGTCCTCCTCCTACACCCTGGCAGAGCTCCACCCTGCAGCTTCAGGCCCTGTCTGAGTTATGTCATATGTCGTGTTGGTCCCCAGCTCAGCCACAGACATGCCTCTCCTTGGCCATAGACCCCACTGGCTGGGACTCTTGAGCTGCAGAATGACTTCCTGGATTGACCTCGGACCTGCTTTGTCACTGTGGACATGCCCAGTCATCAATGACTGTATCTGAGCCTGATTATGTCCGCCAGACCTCATCCTGATTCTCATCCTCATCCTCTCCCTGACCAGGGAATTGATTTTTCCAGCTTGACCTTGGACCTGCCTCAGACGTGTTTGATGAGTTGGACTCTTGGTTGACCACAGCTGCCACTCATGAGCATGCCCTGCTCCCTCACTGAGGGGCTGCGTTACCAGGCTGAAATCCTGGCTCTTACACAGCCACCAGCCCTTGCTGTGCCCTGACAGTCAAGCCCTCATCACTCTGTCTGGGTTCATCCTGAATGGTGACAGTGGTGCACAATCTTTGGTATCCTTGATGTTCTCTCTTAAGAAAACCTCAGGGCCAAGCTGAGTTGTACCACACTGCTGTTGCTCTATATCTGTCTCGTGGGCCTTTTTTCACATCAAGGATTTAGTACAGTTGGCCTGACACCCAAATCTTGCCAGTTCCCCATTCTTACCTGTATTCTTTCTTGCATTTCATGGTTGGTCATAATCTGTTGACTTGTTGCACGTGCATCACTCCCTGCACTCCTGCTGTACCTTTTCTTCTGGTGCCTCATGCAGCCACATGGACTCCCGTTCACAGACCACATACTCCAGTTAAACATTTCCTCTGCAAATCTCTACAGGAGTTTAAGGTAAGTAAGGGTTGATTTTATTTGATAATAATATTTTTTTTTTAATTATCACTGTATGTGTTTGAGTCAAACTTTGGCATTCACATTAAATCCTTGATTGTTTTATGCTAACCTGCTTACTTTCCATTTTTCCACATGATTTTGATCATGTACCTAAAGAAGTAGTCAGCAAACCAGAGGAAGTGACCCCAGAAGTACCAGCTGTCAATGAAATACCACTAAAGCCCTTCTCAATGAAACAACCACGTGCTAGGAGAATTTCCTCAACCAAGAGGCTCTCAAAACTCTTATCTTCCGAGGCTTCCTTGCTGTGCTTCAGGAGAGTTGAGAGAAACCATGTGAGAATATTCTGTCTGAGCATCTCTGAATGAGATGCCCACAGTGAAAGGATGAATCTTCAGTGTAAAATTTGCAGTACTACAGTGTAGCTTCAGAACATTTTGGGAAAAAATTATGGAAATGGCAGTCAGATTTGTAAGTTATTTTTAATAGGGGTAATGTTCCTATAAGAAATTATTATGAAATTTTTATTTGTCCAAAGTATGTACAATATGACATAGAAGAATAGTAATCCTACTTGGAAAAAGAAAAATATCCTTAAATGAGCATTTTTAGGTGTGATGGCCAGAATTGTTCAGAGCAGAAATGGGTGTTAGAGTAGATGTCAGGGCCCTGAGGGACCCTGCTGTCCCTGCTAAGCCTCCCCCAGGGTCTCTCCCAACTACTGCCCATGGTCTCCGGATCCCTTTTCAGCTTAGCTGAGAAGTATGAGTACTGCAGGCAGGAAAAAAATCAATGCTCTCAGTTTAGAACAGAAATTTCAATACTCTTATGCAGACCCAGGGTAAGCAACTCTAAAAACAAGTCACAGTAGTTGTTTGTGATGGAGAACAATGAACAAAAGAGACAGGGTATAGAAGAAAGAAAGCCCATAGAACTGGGTTTTCCTGTATTGAGTAGCCCTATAATAAAAGGCTATCAAGAAATTTTTTTTTTGAAGTTCAAAGTTAAACGGGATTTTCAAAACCACAGTAGAAACACTGTTTCAGTAATTCCTGGTTGGAGCAAAGGGGTTAGTTGTGATGGATAAACAAGTCAGTTATTATGAAGAATATTGTGTGGTGTAATTGAGAGCTTGTATTTTCCTCTTAGTAATGAACAGCTGTTTCCCAACAATGAAAAAAATATGAATTTGCAGATGACATTATGGGCTCTTCTTGGGGAACTGATAAAACAAAAATGCTTTTACCAAGCATATAAATTACAGGAATTTGGGTTTAGGTAGACACTTCAAAAGCTAAAGATGGCATATATAAAATGGCATAAACACATTTCTTCTGGAATGCCAAAGGACTTTTTGTTTTATAGAGGATTGCTAATATTCATGATTTAGTCTGCAGGGCCCATAGAATGAACTTTTTGCCAATGAAAGCCCACCTGAACATTGGGAAAGCTGTGATGTCTGGCCAACAAGAGCAATTCCATGGACAAGAAGAAAAGCTTTCACTCAGATTTTCAGACAAGATAACAAGACAAAACAGAAAGTAATTTTTAAAATTAATTACTTACTGTGTCAGACTTTCAGTCTTTAAATTAGATCATATGCCTCTTCAAAATGCTATGATATGTAGATTTCTTTTAATAAGGACACAAGATGAATGTTAAAACAAATACAAAATCAAACCATTTTTCCTTTAGGTCAACAAAAATGTTTTTATTGAAAATTATAAGCATGACCAGTCTTGTAAGAAATACATGATGGGATTTGCTGGAACTTGTTTTGGCTCACAGAGCTGTTGAACACACCCACAGTTCGCAGGCCCCATCTCTTCACCCCTTCCCTCAGTCTGCCCTGCAGCACTTCACCCTTCTCCGGGCTGTTGGTGCCAGGCCCACGGTGGTGTCTGGGTGTCTCTGAGCCACTAGGGGCCGTGACAGACCTGGAGAAATAAAAATGAATAATAAACTGGGATCATAACAGACATACCACCCTGAGAAGGACCATTAAATAATCAAGCCTGCCTTTTCATGATGGCTGGGATCTCTGTATAGTCCCAGGGCAGAGGCAGTTATTCCAATGCAGGGAACACCATAAATATACATTTAATCTTGAACATGAGTGACAGGTCTTTCGCAACTGAGCTGATTTCCTGACTCAGATACAGACTTGACAAATGAAATTACAAAACATGAATTAACCTTTCAGATGATCACACATTTTGGAAGAATGCCATTACCCAAACAGAATAGTACAAACTGTGGTGCTACTGAAGCTTAATATAAAAATGACATGCTTAAATGCTGTCCTTTAATTATAAAGGCATTCTATAGAAAAAAAGCATTTTCATTTAGCACAGTTCTTGGTCTTTCTGTATTTCAGAATCATTTCAGGAGACAATTAATGTATGGTTTTTCCCAGATCATTAGCATAGTGCAATATATTTTGTTTGTCAGATATGTTAAAAAAGGCACAGCACCTTTATGCAACAGGCACTTATGTTTTATTATCCTTGTTTTTATATGCTTGGTTATTCTTGCATTTGGAGAAAGAGTTGTAGTTTATTATTTTGATTCTCTAGTTTATTCACCAGGTGTATTGCTCAACTCTGAAGTGTACATTTCCGTCCTATTTATGATGATTTAATAACACCTCTTTTTGTGGCTGGGAATTGTAAGCCACCCAGCCTGCCCTATCTATCTGCACGTTTCTGGCTGTAGAAGTTAAATTTGTTTCAAATGTGAGACTCATTAGAATGATATTTCAAAGTAATGGATCATGAGACAAATTTGAAAGAGACATAGGTTGGAAGTGAGTCACAGAGAGGCAATGTGAGAAGGCAAAAGGAGACTGAAGATAAACTACCCTGGTAGTCCCTATTTTTGCTGTCAGAGGTGAGACTGGAGCCATACTCATGTTCCTACCATTCAACCATTCCTGCTGACAGTCCCTATACTTGTAGAAGTCCTGTGTGGACCTGTATGGATGACAGCTGCATGAACTGCAAAGTTATCAAACCAAATTCATCCCTTATATAACTTCAAAGTCTCATAAAAATAAATTTATTTTTCAGGCTTTATTATTTCAGTTTTGTTACATTTCTCAAGTAGAAGGTGCTGACAAGGCTCAGGTGAAAAGGATGCTGTCACTATAGCACGAGTAACCACGTGACCTCCAAACCCCAGAGTGATTGCAGCATTCTAAAAACTGGAGACAGAAAAGTTGCCATGCTAAATTCCCTCATCTTTACAATCACAAATGCAAGGAAAGGGTAGAAGGGTTTCTTTCACGGTGTGATGATGAAGTTGTGCAGATTTGTCTATAGTTCCCTGACAAAGGCCAGTTCGTGATGATGGAGTACAGCCATGTGCCTGAATAGCTGGATTTCTAAAACAATAACAATTCTGCACTTCTGCTGGTTGTAAGAACATGGGAAAAAGCAAAACCAGAAACACTATTAGGAAAAATAACATTTTTCATGGGAGATTCTGGCTACTTTTGTTTGGAAAATGAACATAATGTTTTAAAATTTCTTAGCACTAAAATCTCAGGTGTGGGATTCAGCTCCAGTTCATAGATAGATGCATATATAGGTATCTAAATGGAGGGGCTTGGTTCAATTGCTTGGTTGCCATCTGAGGTACTGTAAGGCATCCTGCCTGAGCTCCAGCTGCTCTCCAGAAGGGCACAAATCTCCCGTATACCAAACATTATCTCTGCCAGCCTTGTGCTTCTATACCCTAGAACATTGAATGCTTATATTCAATCCCACTTGGAAACTGTAGAGCTGTTGACTCATTGTGAAAGAGACATCTGAATCCCCCTCTAGAGTCTGTTAGCTGTATTGGCTGGATTTCCACTCACTATAATGGGAACATGACGTGTAGACAGGACGTTAAAGTGCCTTCAAGCTGGAACTGACTGCCCCCCATCCCTCCCCAAAGAGTTTAATGCTCATAAAATGTAAAGACTCAGTAAGAGGCATGTGAAGACATGGACATAAAAAGCGTCACTGAGCTTCTCAGCAGTCTAGTGTTCCAGTTTTACTTCATTTAGCAATCCTTTGAATCATTTTACCATCAATAATAACACTCAGGAAACAGGTTGTTTCAGACAATGTGGTTGATTCACAGGCAAACTGAAAACCTAAACAAATCTAACAGATCTTTCAGTGGCTACTTTTTGGATCCAGTTCAGAAAATGTTCAGTATTCTTTAATGAAATTAGCATCTCTGTGTCAGACTTAAATTAGACAGGTTTAACAACTCATAAAAACAAACACAAAACCCATAAAAGCTCTGCACAGCTCTACAGAGGATTGGCTCCTGCCAAATTCAGGACCTTGACAGTCACAGCCAACCAGTCTAAGCTAACAGGCTCTGCCACTCAAGAGGGTTTGGCAGAAAAACCTTTCTACCGCAGAGCTCGGATTCATGGCTTCCAAGAGGGGACATGGCTTGGCCTTGGTCCTTGGATCACCACAAACTTGTGTGTCTGGTGGTCACTGGCATGTGGCTGAGCTAGGTGACCACCACAGGACCTGCTCTGCTTGCCCTGCTCAGGCAGTGTTGGGATTGTGCCTTGCCAGGGAGGAGGACACTGTCCTCACCTGCCTCACTGTCACTGCACTCCTGGCTCACTGTTTCCCAGTATGTTCTATTGTGTCAAAGGATTTTCTGTGAAGACTGTAGAATAACTAGATAAGTAATAAAACAACAATTAAAATACAATGTAATTAAAGATGAAATTATGCATGAGGAAAACTGTTCCAACTCTATATGTACCAATGATGGCTGTCAAGTTGATTTTTTACTACTCATAAAATTTGGGTGTTAGGATGAAACTGTTTCTATCCTAAGATTCTTATTTAGGCATTCACTATCTGTCTAGCTAGAAGCTGTCCTGTGAGGCACAAATAGGAGCAACTGAAAGCAAAAGCAACAAAAGCCCCAGTGCTATTGCTGTGTACCATTCTGGTGTGTGTGTGCTTGTTGTCCACAAAAAATGGCATAATATGTATCAGCATAATATGGCATATTATGCTGCTGAATGAGATACAAAGATAGTTCAAACAAGTCATGGTTGAAAAGAAGCCAGAGATCAGAGGAGAAAATCCAGGACACACAGTGAGGGATTTCAGTTTAAATTTAGGAGAAAGGAAGGGGCATTTGAGTTACTATTTATGTTCTTACAGAAAAGAATAAAAAGGTTTATTTTCCTTAATGTGGAATTGTTTTAAACACTGCAGAGCAGGTGAACTTGGTGTACTAAGAATACAGACCAATAGCTTTAACTTACTGACAACAATTTATGTGTGTATTTTGCTTTGTTTTCCCTTCAGTCACCTCTCAAAAGCAGTAACAACCGAAACTGCCCATTCATCACCTTCTCTTTGATCTTCACTCTTGATAACAACTCTTTTGCATCTTCATTCAAATCACTCCACCCCATTCCTTGCAGTAATATTAATGAGAAACTTCCTGTTCATGGAGGCTTTTCTGCAATAAATCCAATTACTGCCGCTCCAGGGAGGGGTTCAGTAGGCAACAAATGCAGCAGGAAAAGCAGTTTGGTGTTATAGACGGATTTTTAAAAGCTGTTTAGAGTCCTCAAGATTCTGAGGCAGGCAAGGTAACTGCTATAGATTGGAATAGATAACTGTATTTTCTTAGGTCCCCCAAGATCCTTCTACAGGATGAAAACATTCTGTGTCAGTTCTTAGACAGTATGGATTGGAAAAATGTGCTTTGGAAAATAAAGACCTTGGAGATACATTGTAATTCATGAGGGACATGAACATCAATTCAAATTTCGAAAAATGTAGTGAAAAATAAGCCACTGAAAAACATGCTCTTTCGAGACAGCCAGAAAACCCTTTGTAAATCACAGAATCACATCAAGTCCAAATCCTGGCCCTGCACAGCACTCTCCCCAAGAGTCACACCATGTGCCTGAGAGGGTTATCCAAATGCCTCTTGAACTCTGTCAGGCTGGTGCAGTGACCACTTCCCTGGGGAGCCTGTTCCAGTGCCCAACCACTCTCTGGGTGAAGAACCTTTTTCTAATACCCAACCTAAACCTCCCCTGACACAGCTTCAGGCCATTCCCTTGGGTCCTGTCACTGGGCACCACAGACAAGAGATCAGTGCCTGCCCCTCCTCTTCCCCTCACAAGGAAGCTGTAACTGCAGTGAGGTCTCCCCTCAGCCTCCTCTTCTCCAGGCTGAACACACCAAGTGACCTCAGCCACTCCTTGTATGGCTTCCCCTCAAGGCCCTTCCCCATCTTCGTTGCCCTCCTTTGGACACTCTCCAATAGTTTAATGTCTGTCTTACATTGTGGCACCCAAAACTGCCCCCAGCACTCGAGGTGAGGCCGCCCCAGTGCAGAGCAGAGTGGGACAATCCCCTCCCTTGCCCAGCTGGTGATGCTGTGCCTGGTGCCCCCAGGACAGGGTTGGCCCTCCTGGCTGCCAGGGCACTGCTGACTCATGTCCAACTTGCCACTGACCAGGACCCCCAGGTCCCTTTCCACAGCTCTGCTCTCCAGCATCTCCTGAGGCCCCAGTCTGTCCACACATCCAGGGTTGCCCCACCCCACATGAAGAATCCAGCACTTTCCCTTCTTGAACTTCATCTGGTTGGTGATTGCCCAGTCCTCCAATTTGTCCAGGTCTCTCTGCTCGGCCTCCCTGCCTTCAAAGGAGTCAGCAGCTCCTCCCAGTTAATCCTGTGATAAACATAGCAAATTGTATCTTTGAAAGGAATTACAGGCTAGCTATATTGTGAATGATCCTATCACAACTCTACTGTACAAAGCATGTATCCAAGGAGTTCAGGCAAATGGTTTCTTGCAGTACCTGGTCTCAAACCGTGCTTGCACACAAGAAGATGGGATTCAGTGCATTTCCCTGATTTTCAGCAGCTGGGTACCACACTACAAGGGAGTGTGGAGGAGCATGGGTTCACAGAGAGTCTTCTGCACTTCTGCCAGGAAGCAGCTGTGCTCAGAGTATAAAAACTCCTGTGAACAGGTAAGTTAACTATGAGCTGCAGATTTTTAAAGGTCTCCACTGTAAATTTATCACCATTTATGTTGTCTCTAGCAGCTTAAATGTGCAAGTAGCATTCACAGTGTATTACTTTTGAAATATCTCCATGGTCTCATTTGACATTCCTGTGTTGGGTTAACTTTTTCCTGTTAAAGAGAGAGAAGCTGCCCTGGAAACCTTGAAGCTTGATCTCCTTGCACATTCTGAAGTCAAGGATTAACCTTAATGAGGTGTCAGTTTTGTTCCAGTAATGGTTTAGATTTACTTCAAAATAAATTTCTTGGATTTACCTCATGATTTTCTTCAGAAGTAGGAGACCATTATCTGAACATAAGCTCATGTTTTATTATCCTGATCACTTAGCCACATCATTTTGCCTCTGCAGCATGTAAATACAGAAACAAAAAAGAAAAGAAAAAAGAAAGTAAAAAGTAAAAAGCAAAAGAAAAAAGGAGGGAGAACAGATTTTTCCGTTTGACAAGAGTTTTTCAGTGCACAGTAAAGACATAAAGGCTGTGTTTGTCATATACATCTGCTTGCCTTTACAGACCTTTCTTCTGACTCAAGGTCTAATTTTGAGACTTAGAAGGAGATGAGAACTGATAATATATACATTCCTCTCTTCTCCTGAGTTTCGAAATAAACAAAACCAAATTTTTCTTTCTTAGATAATGGATCCTTCAAACCCAGTGGATATGCTGGTTTGTTTTTAAATAATTTTACAATTATTTGTGCACTTATTTAGTAAGTTGTCATTTTGGTATTCCAAGAGCTTCAAATTAGAGCAATAAAGTTGCACTGTGTTTTCTAAGATACCATTGTAGTTTTTTATCTCATTTGCCACTTATAATATCCATAGTACAGCTACATACTAGGATATGTAGATTGATATATTGAAGCTCTACATCTGTTTAAGTGTCACCATTCACAAATGTTTAAATGGATACCTGCCTTGATGTCCCATTTAGTGAAATTAATTGATTTCATTAGTATTGTGCAAAGGCTTCTATGTGTAATGGTGGCAGAGAAACAAACTCTTTGTACAGATGCACAAACATTATGGAAGAAGACTCACTAGCAATTTGACTTCAACACTGAATGAAGAGATTTAAATAACCTAGAAACTCTAGAATTACAGTAAACATATGCAGTTGCACTAGAAATACGGAGTTTATCTTTTTATCAGGAAGACAGTTTAGGGGTGGGTGAAACAGTAATATTCAGGGGACTGAGGACTAGACAGAAGGTAAGAAAAATCCTCAATGGCTCCACTGCCTTGTACTTTGAAGAACAGTTTAGGTTATCACCACGAGAATATAATACACTGGTATTGTTATTAACAATGCTTCCAATTTATAGTCACTTTGCACTGGAAAAAAGATCTTCTTTCATAAAGTTACTCACAAATTATTGATAGTAAGGGTATGGTTAAGTAGATCTCCATTTAACAAGCTACTCAGCCAGTTTGTGACACTTTACCGTGCCGTAAATCCAGTCTCTCCTGATGGGACAGAATTTGCTGAAAGTCCTTGCAAGGAGTTTGAAAGATAAACCGAGACTCTTCCTTGAGTTTCAATGCTTCCAGATAGTTGTTTATTAAGTCTTATCAGAGGAACAGAGCCACTAGTGTGACCCAGGTACAGCATAGAAGGAAGAAAAGTAGGAGTGAGAGCGTCTTCTGACTCTTTATTAAGATTTACACAGCTTTTAAAGATATTTTAACCAATAGTTACTAAAAACATACATTATTTTCACTTTCTTACCAATTATTCAGTAACACATCCAGGAACTGCGGAATTCTCTATCCATTCATTCCAAACTACTTTAATAGCAGAATATGGAGTAGTAGAAGAAGAAGAAGAAGAAGAAGGTTTAGAGAACAACAACAATCCTCCATTTTGATATTTTTTACTCTTACCTATGTACTACAAAGAGAAGCCCAAAACCTCTAAATTTTTCACCCTGTGACAATCTTACATAGTAGTCTATCACCTAATTCACACCACTGTATTTTCTAGTTCTTGTCTGACTGTTGGTAATTTTTTCCAAGGTTTGAAGCCAAAACAGTGTTGTTCAGGGGGGTAAGAACCCTTAAAAACAGGCAGAGAAATATTCTCGGCACTCTGGGTTCCTACAAGTTTGCAAATACCTCAGTGTACATAAACTGCTTTTACCCTTCAGTCAGGCAGTTAGAGGGTATTCAGGATTATTTTGTTGGATCATTTTCACTGGAAGGAAAACACCTGCTTTATCTCTGCATATCCTGGTTGAGCAAATCATCTACCCAAAGTCCTGTTTCTTAAATACAATAATAATACACAACAGCAGGAGGGTAACCTCCACACTCAGAAACCTAAGTTCTTTTTCTGGATAGGTCTGATTTAAAAATTTTTAATCCATGTTGAATTACAAGTATAGATTTTACTGGTGTATTCTTATAGTGGAATATAGGCATGAAAACAATTTGATGCTTACTATTTTTTGTTAAATGAGAAGTATGTCATTCTCAGAGAGCAATAACAGAGAATTATATGTCATTAAGTAATATGAATTTAAAATCCAGTAAAAGATTTGAAGTGGGCTGTAAGTTCCAACATAAGCCAGTGACTAAGACTTGCTCTTTCTTTTGAGCTCCCCTTCAGGTCACAGTACCAGAGGTCTCCAATGCTCTTTCTAATCTCCTGGTTGCTTTCATACACCTATGCTGTGTGATTCTCATGCAACCAAATGAATTCCTCCTCCCTATTCTAAAAGTTACTCTGGTCTGATCATCCACTAGAGTGGAGCTGAAGCCTTCCACAACTAGGTCAATGTTTTACCTTCATGACACAAATCAATGACCTACTCAAAAGTATTTTCTCAGTTCAAAGTTATTGCAAGTATGTTGCTGGGTCAACCATGCACTAGTAGGCCGTGCCTCTCTGTGCAAGTGGTATCTGCAGCTGTCTCATCCTTTTCATCACCTTCTACTCTCCCTTCTAGTCACTGATGCCGGTGATTATTGGGTCTGGATGCTGCAAGTTCCAATTCAAAATTTTGCTTAACATCAGACTGTGCTTAGTTGGCATTTTCCTAATCTCTTACTCAATCTCTCCACACATTTGCCTTCCTCATAGCCTGTTTTGTTCCATCCTTGGCTCTCACTGTTGCTTCCACCCTCACCTTGCACCAGCAAGGTGTCACCACAGCCCACGCTGGTGCCATAATTAGGTTTCCCAGGTAAGAAGGTCATTTGGTAGATCCTTTCCTGTTTCCCTCTTTTGTCATTTTCTGGGCACAGAGCCAGGACCTGGGCGTTTTGCCAGCATACATGCTGCTCTTCCACCCCACCCTGGACCTCATGTGTTCGTGCCTACATCACCTCTGGAGCCGTGCAGGGGGCCGCACCCCTCTCTACACCCCTGCTGTGGAGCCACTCCTGGTCCTGGCCACAACACCTCTGTCGGCCCTGCCTGGGAAGCCATGCCCAGAGCTGGGCTCCTCCACATACTCTTGGCCCTGTGCTTCCCTGCGAGCTTCCTCAATGCATTTTCCCAGCAGTGGAACACAGCTTGGGTCCATCGAGGTGTAGTGCTTGATGCATTGAATTTGGAATGCAGACTTATTCTGCTTGAGAAAATGAGAGAACATGGGCTGCTGCATCAATCAGACATGTAACAAGTCATGGACTTTTAATTGATTTGTAGGTTTACAGTGCTACACCATCCCCAGACATACCAGGCTCCTCCATAGGTACGTCTGCTGGCACAGGGGCTCCTCTCCTCTCGCAACAGCTCTTGCAGCAGCAGAACATGATCAGCCCTTGCACTGGGTCTGGCTGGGATGGAGTTAACTTTCTTCATAGCCTACTGTGTTTTGTGTTTGGGACTGAGACAGTGTTAGTAACACACCAGCGTTTTGGATGTTGCTGAGCAGTGTTTGCACAACCCCAGGGTCCCTTTTTTTTTTTTTTTTTGCCTCTATTTTACCCCACCAGCAAATAATCTGGGGGTTCACAGGAAGCTGGGAGGGGACACAACCAGGACAGGTGACCCTGATTGACTAAAGGGATTTTCCATGCCATACATCATTGTGCTCAACTATGAAATCAATGGAAAAGAGAGATGTTTGTGGTTAAAGCATTTGTCATCACAAGTAACTATTACAAGTAGTGAGTTCCTGCTTCCCAGGAAGTAGCTGGACACTTTCTGCTAAGGGGAAGTAATGAATTAAATCCTTATTCTGCTTTGCTTCCGCAAATAGCTTTTCTTCACCTATTAAACTCTTTGTCTCAATCCGAGTTTTCAGCTTTTGCTCTTCCAAGTCTCTCCCCTATCCCTCTTGGGAGAAGTGAGCAAGGGGCTAGGTGGAGGCTCAAGGTCAGCCACTACAGCACACAAAATACTTTTGCCTTGGTTGACAAAGTCTTTTTGTTGTCCTGAATGAATACAGATCTGTTCTCTGCCATCAGGGCTGATGGAAAACAGGTACACGTGGCACCATCAGGACATGGAGGAAGAACTGGTTTTGCCTCTCATCTTGAATGAGGAGGTGTTTGAATGAAAAAGTATTTCTGGTACTCTGACTTAATCATGCATGACGAGGGTTAATTGCAAAGGCAAATAATTATTTCTGCCTCCTTTTCGAGCATCTTCTACCAAGCATCACAGTGCCAAGAAAATTAAGGAGAGAGGAAAGATTTTTGCTGTTCTGGGTAGCAGGACTCAGCTCCTCCTTAGAAACTGTCTGCTTTTACATTACCAATCTTTTCATCCCCATTCCCTGGACAGCATATCCAGCTCCTAACAAGATCATGAAATCTAAGATCACACAAAATGTAGATACTATTACCAGAGGCTGTCCATACAGGGGAGAGTAGTTGAGGGTGATAGGCAGTTCCTAACTGCCTCCATATTAATTATTTGTCCATCTGGGAGCTGCTGGTGTTGTTGAGTAATAGTGTGTCACCCAGGTAATGCAACATGTCGCTTTTCAATGTGCTACAACACTTAGGTAGTCCATTCTGCCAGATTACGGTAGTCAGCTCTATAAGTGCCATTTTCTATTTCCTGGGGCAGCAACTGATCCCCAAAACAGGCTGTCAGGTGTCCCAGTGTTGCAAAATGCGGAATATATAAAATTTTCTTTAAAAAGGATGTTCTTTGATGTTTAATCTCTGTGTAATTTTAAACCTAATCAACAAGAAAGGAAATTTAATCCATGAAACAGATAGCAGCTAACAAGCTCTAAGTGATGTCTGTTGGAAATTAGTTGTCGGTAGGATTGCGTTGTTAAGGTTTAGAACTTGACAACCTTCAATGATCTTAGATCCAGGGGGAGATTACTAAAGCATGGGAAGAAGAGTGTACCACTGATAGTGGACACAAAGAATGCACAATCTGTGGCCCACCAGGAAATTTGGGAGAACGGACAAGATAAGGAAAAAAATAATAAAGCCAATTCAGCAACTGTGCTGAATCAGCTTCAACTGGGGAAAGGTAATTCTGGTAGTGAGAGTCTGTGACTGCAGCTCAGGGCCCACCAACTCCTGAAGCCCACAACTCAGGAGAAGAGAAAAGAATGTCTGGGAATCGTTAACCAATAGAACATTAGCACCACTATATAAGGATCTCTATACTGCAATAAGTCTGGTACACAAGCGCCTGCAGGGTAGGCAAGTCCTTGCAAATTAGCCCAAGAGAGTAGATAGTATTTCCATTCTATATATGGCACAAAATCGTTATTGTGCAATTTCACTGATTTGGTAAATGTCTGTTGCCATGCTGATCCTGTGGCAACATTTCCACCGTCAAATCCAGATGAGTACATAAATGTGATTGTTTACTGAACACGTACATCTCATAAATCCCCTTGCCTTTAAAGCCAAGCCATTACTAAGGCTTTGCCGTCTTAACTCTGTATTTTTCTTTTGCTCTTAAGAAAGAAGCTTCTATGTAGATCTTGTGAGCTTGTAAATAGAACAAGAAGTTAAAACTGATTAAGTTGCTTTGGCATCACTTGTGCCATCAAAAATACTTTTACTAGCATTTTTGTGCTAGTAATTAAAGAAATCAGACTCATCCTATCTTTATAGTGTTGTAAAACTTGTGTGTGGTTCTTTCATCTGGTGAAATAGACCAGTATAAGGCAAAACTTATGGATGGTATTACAGGAAAATGAGAACATATATAAATTTTTCAGCGTGTCACTGGTTGCTGTACCAACAAATACCAGAAAATGCTGCAGTTATATCAATATAACTTGACTATATACTTGAATATAACTATAACTTTTACATACATATATGTATGTGGGTGTGCGTGTGTGTTTGTAGTCTCTAATGCCTTTCCTGTAGAGTATTGATACAATTTCTCAGTTTTTCATTATTCCTCATGAAAAAATAAGTAGTGGATTTTATAGCACAGTCACTTTTTAATGCACAGAAACTTCACGTTCTTTTCAGTATGAAATACAAAGCCTGTATGGTCCATTAACAAAGTGATAATTTTGCAAGAAAACTACCAATGCAATGTAGTTACTTCAATTGGAACAGGAAAACTTTTTAATCCTGCATCCTTCAGGACCCAGGATTTTACTTAGTCTGCACCAAATATTTTTAAATACAGGTTGACACAATTAGAACAATTCAAGCACAGATCTACCCAGAAGGAGAGCACCAAAGGGGCTGAAGTTACCCTGCTAACATTACAAGCTATCATCTCCAATGCTGCCCACTAAAGAACTCTGCAGAGCACACAGTTCTCCCTTGCAGGCTTACACAGGCTAACTATTCATAACTGGCTGGATTAGGTGCCACAATAAAGGTAGCCAGGATGTTGTGTGGATGAAAGCTAGGAATGGAACAGCAGAGCTGGTTTACAGGAGAGCTGCTTGTTTAGCAGAAAATCTCATACCACAAGAATGGGGTAGGCTAAATAAAAGAGTAAGCATTCAATTTGGCACCATTGTTTCTAATGTATTGAAGTTGCTTCTATTTCCCCACCTACTTAAATCCTCTTCTTTTACTGCCAGGTGCACTGGAGAGAGTCCTTTGCTTTCAGCCACTCTGTATTGATCCAGTTATTTTAATTTAATCCTGTTATTAATATGCAGGTTGCTACTTCAGTTTTTAATATGTTTAAATCCTTCCAAGCTGACCTCTTTTGCCTTTGCCTTTGTCTGGGAAACTTGTAACACACAGTTCTCAGCAAAGAGCCAAAGCAAGGCAGCCTCCTCTCCCTCATGCACCTCCTGGTAATGTTCTGTCTTCTCAAACATGTTACTCTTAAGAACACTTACAGGTAGAAATAGAAACTGAATTAGATAATAGAAGGGTAGAGTTTAACTCCAGGGTTTGTAAATCTCACTCAGCTGCTAGCTCCTTCCTTTCACAGAGCTCCCTCTCTCTCTTCCTTCAAGACCTCTGTACCAATTGCACATGCAAATCAATAAACTGTGAAGCCAGTTAGGTATTTAGCATGAATTCATCAAGGAGAAAAGAGAACACAAATCTTCTGGCTTCATCTCTCCCATTAGTGCCAGCAAAGTCCCCTGTGTTACACGTCATGGTCACAATCATGTAATGCGCACCCACTGTTTCCTCAGTTCCCCACAGTCACATCAGGACTGGAACCACACCTGGCTACATAATAAAATTTCAGTGGTTTCATTTGGATAGCCATTCGTTTCCACCTCGGATAGTAGGGCCCAAAAGATTCTATCAGACTTTCCAACTACAACTCCATTGCACTCTATGCTGTAAATAGTACGATAAGGCTGTTTTTCTCTGGGGTCCAACACTGAGGAGCTCTGCAAAAGTGACAGTGCAAAGCAAGTTTCAGAGTTGTCGCTGAAACAGAGTGATAACAACCTGCTGGACTTTATTTAATATATTACACATTAATTAAAGAGCTAATAATCCTGTGCAAGGAAAAAACATATGTATTTCCTGATTTACTTGAATTATAATTATTAAAGACAGTTATCACTAAGGATTTATCTACACTGCTTACATATTTAATTCATAAGATGGAAGGGGAAAAAACTGATTTACAAAAAGATTCTGTTCAAAATGTAACCTGTATTTATACAATATCATTTCTCATTAAGCATTGGGTATCCATTTCTCAAGGAATTTAATTAAGTGTACTTGATGAGAGAGTGAACAGAAGTAATTGACAAGACTCATTAAATTCCCCTTAAAACATACAGCTACGGACTTCAGTGGGAGTTAAATCAAACCCTAAATTAAGAGCCAGATTGCTTCAAGATTAAAACAACTCGTTTCAAAGCCTGGGGACAGTTTGTTCAATTTTATACTGTATTGGTATTCTTCTTTTATTAAGTGCACAAACAGGTGGGATGAGATTCCTCTCACCTAACTTTAGATAGATACAGTTTACAATTTGGAGCTAGTCATGCCAGACTCCCTTTATACTCAATGGAGAGAAACAGCCTCTTTTAAGGCATGATGCATCTGACCTATTTAAATGTCTACTTTAGAATGAGATAAATTGTGTGCTATAACCATTTGGTCTTCTTCATTGAAAATAGAAGTAATTAGGCTAATTCATTTAAAGGGAGCTGTCTGCAGCATAAGTGTTTACATTTAGTAAAGTGATTACTTTCTTTGGCAGATGAAGGTATTTAGACTCATCATCAATGTGTGTAGAAGAGGATAAGTTAGTCAGTTGAACTAAAGCACAAATGTATGTTTTACCTGATCTTCCAGATGGAACTTACTGGCTATACACAGAGCAAACATAAAATATTTTTTACTCAATAATACTCTTTATTCTTCTGATCTACTATATTCATAGCTGACCGACATCCATAGTAACTGGTATTTAAAAGAAGGATGTGAATGGGCTACTCCTTCCCCTCCACTGTTAGGGGTATTTATGCAAACACAATAAAGTAAGGATTTTGTGTTATTCTTGTGATCCTCTTGCAATAAAAGAATTCTTGGAGTTACATGCTAAAAGTGATCACAGAATTATCTGTCATATAATTAAGTTCAAGACAATCTGCTGCTTAGCTGGAATGAAAGGCATTTTCACGCCACAATTTATATTAATTTCCCCTGGCATATTCACAGAGGCATTCTGATTTAGCTCTATCATAGTTTCTGTACCTTGTTCTCCAAAACAGAGCATGTAAATAAAGCCAGAGTTTTCTCTGGAGCATTAATAATTGTACTTGCTTCAAGGTTTAAACAGAGTATGATATGGTTTTAGCTCAAAAACTATTTTACTAAAGATATCATTAGATTTTCTGTTATGCAACTTTATTATAAATTGTGAAAAATTTTTATTGTGTTTCATTTAGTTTAATTTTCTTAATTAAATGAAGATTGAAGTAATAATTTTTGTAAAATTTATTACCTTCTCCACCCAGCACTGGAAATCATTACGTTCTAAGGACACCCAGCACAATTGCTGTAGTGACTATCTCTGATAATCTGGTTATTAGTCTCTAGTAAAAGATGACCTGATATATACAATGAAACAAACTTCCTCATGATGGCTTATATTTACATCTTGCAGTCAGTACACAGAAGCATTCTGTGTCTCTGCAAATGTTTGTTTTGAAGAGTTAAGTGTGACATACGTGCTATAACCACTTGGAATCACAGAAGCATAAAGTAATCTAGATGGACTCTGGGACCTTGTCAGGTTGAATCCCCTCTCAAGGCAGGTCTAACTCTGATGTTAGATGCTCAGTGCCTTCCCCAGTTTTACATATCTGTAGTTCCTAGACAACTGGTTATAGTGTTGGATCAGCTATGATTCCATCATTGGAAGTGTTCAAGGTCAGGCAGGGTGAGGTTTTGAGCAACTTGATCTAGTGAAAGATGTCCCTGCCCATGGCTGGAAATGATCTTTAAACGTCCCTTTCAACCCAAATAAATCCAGGATATGTATATATATATATATTTTTTTTTTTTTTTTTTTAATAACGGTGAATAAGAATTTTTTTCATGGAATTTATGTCCATTATTACTTGTCCTTTTGTGTTGGACCCCCAAGGAGATCTGTAACCATCCACTAAAAAGTTGTACACAAGTAAATCCTTTTCATATTTTCTTCAGACTGAACAAACCCATTTGTCTCAGCCTGTACTCATGTGTCACAGGCTGCAGCCCCCTGGTCAGCTTTATGCTCCTCTACTGGACTTGTCCCTGTATGCTAATGTTTCTTGTATTTGGGAGTCCAAAACTGGACACAACATTCCAGATGCAGCCTCTTGAGTTCACAAGGAAGTCACTTTCCCTAGCCTGCTGGCTACACCCTTAATAATGCAACCCAGCATGCAGTTAGGCTTTGTTGCTGCAAGGGCACATTGCTGGCTCACGTTTGGGTTGTTCACCATGACCCCCAGGCCCTTTCCCAAAAGACAAGGAGCCCACTGCAGCCACATGAAACACATATTCCTTATTACAGCAAGTTCTATTAGATCAATTTGGTGGCCCTTCATTCTTGTACTTGAAGAAATGCCCAAGTTAATTTCTTTCCACCATTTCCATACCATATAGAATTTATAGAACACCATATTCTAATTCCCTCGTTTATATGGAGAATATATATGAATTTGTATTCAGAATATATATTCAGAAATCTATGTTCATATGGTATAGGAATATGTAACATCATCTATGTTCCATACAGAATTCCATATTCATTTATAAGCTGTAAGAAAACTATGGATTTTTTTTTCCTTTTCTAATAAATTCCAATATTTGGGTTCCTTTTCTGATGTTTTCACAAGTTATGCATATCATAAAGACCTTGAATCCAAATGATAATAGTCAGCTCAGAGTCCATTGCTTACTGGTGAAAGCTGCTTGCCAGGATTTTTTTCCTAGTCATTCTGTCTTACAAAAGCCTCTTGTACAAAAAACTCCCTCACAGTATGCCTTTGTCCTTATTACCCTGAATATCTTCATATCACAAACTTTCCCACCACACCAGCAAACTTGCTCACCTCACTGCTCACTTCTTTTCCAGGTCACCTAAGAGCATGCACAGAGCTTTGGGAAAAGCAGTGGTTACCAGTGGTTGTGACCAGTTGTTACCAGTGACCTTCTTCCACTATAATAAGTAACCTGTCCTCTCACCCTCTGTTTCCCAAGTTGTAACCTGTTGTTTACGCATAATATTACTTTTTATTTAATGTCATGACTACTAAGTTTCCTTGGAAGCTTTTGATGATGGTACTATGAAATGTCTTCAGAAGTACAAGCAGATTGCATCAACTTGGCTTTGTCCAAATATTTGCAACTGTAAAGTAGGAGTTTCGTTTTTAGAAAACAAACTGAGTCTTCCATAGTGCATCTTTTATATACCAGTCATTCACCAGCCTTACAGACTCTCTGATGATCTTCTTGATGTGCTGAGGAAGAGTTTAGTCCTTATTTAGAGATCTTCAGCAGGATGCTCCTCCCAGGTTGGTTTTTTTTCTTTTTTTCTTTTTTTTTTTAATATATTATCAGCCAGAATTTATTAATTTTTCTATTTTCCTCATTTGGATATGACTTCAGTGTTTTGAAGGTTGCCTTCTTGCTTCTGATGACATCTCTTCCTTATTATTTAGTCATGCCTGGTTCTTTGTACCTTTACTCAAGCCTGTCTTAATAGGTTGCATGCACTGGCATATGACCTAAATATATTAAATGCATAATTCTGCCGTGTCCCAGGTATTGGCCTCTGGTGATTATATTTATGCACATATTAGTTAAGGAGGAAGAGAAGGTTGCCTAGTTTCTGCCAAGAGAGCAGATGTTATATGCAGTACTAGCCAACCTATGGCTCTGACAGTCAAGACATCAGACCTATAATAAAGCAGAAACCCTGCATAATTTCAACCAAACATGTTCACCCTCCCGTTCTAAGCAGTGGTTTTATACTCCAGAGCTGTAAAGGTAACAATCTGCTTCATATGCCTCTCCGGGCCGCAGCCCTCTGCAGCAACCCCCTACAAGCCCAATCTGTCTTGCCCTGTGAGGGATCCTACTAACAATACTCTCTTCTTTCCAGTCCAGGGAAAGTGCAGTCCCAATGACTATTACAAATTAAATTAGTGATTAACTGAATCCTAAAATAAGGGAGGAAGAAGGACAGACAGCCACTCATAAGGAAAAAGCAAAACAAAGGGGTATCATGGAGTTATTTTCCAAAGCAGCACCAAATACACAGCAGTGTCATGAAGTGCCAGGGTCAGACTGCAGCTACCATTTCAGAGGTCTCTCTCATAACCACCTTTCCTTGCTGCTATGCAATGCTAATATGCTTTTGGGACACCACTCTTACCTTTCTTCTGGTTGGCAAAAAACAGATCATATCTTGCTATGATGTCTTTATGTCATTCTAAGGTATCAACAAGTCTATTTCAGCAGAAACAACCCTGTACAGGAAACAAATTGAGGAGTCCATATTGACAATGTATGGTGTAGGAAGGCCTTGGAGCAAGAGGCAGCAGCAACAAGCAGTACTTGTAAAGTGAGGAATGTGCTGTGTGGGCAGAGCAGAGTCTAAAAGTGGGGGAAGGGAGCAGCCCATTCTCCAGGGTTGGGGAGGAAAAAAGAAGCAGGTGAATGACAAGACTCAGCAAGAGGAAGTGCTGGAGGAGATTGTGAAAAGGAGTAGTCTGCAGTGACACAGGCTGCAAGATGTGACTTGTGAACACAGTGTTCCTTGAAGACTGGCTGTCCCTGTGGGAGCTGATCTGCTGCCTGTGGTGTTTACAGGGTGGTCAGTGATGGTCTACACCCCGCAGCCTGCTCAGCCTGGCCTTGGCTCTCTCCTTGCCTCACAAGGGGCTGTGTAGCACACAAACAGCTACAAAAACACAAACAGCATTTGGATCTTAATGTCCAGGCAATCTTCAAAGTGCACCACTTCACAGCTGAAATGCCTAAATGAAAGTCCAAAGCACTTTTGAAATGGGAGTTGAGGGCCAAGTGAGAGATCCTGGAGTACACCCACTGCTCAGTGGAAATGCTGACCTGTGGCAGTGGGAACCATACACTGCAATCCTCCATGTCCTCTGAAACTCAGATGGATCTCCAGATGTTAACACACATCAACACATAATGACTATTAGAATAAACTGAGGTATAAACAATGGGCTTGTTAAACAGAGGAGAGGCACTGCTTTTGTCCTTATGAGTACTTTGATCCAAGTATTTCTTACCTAGCCTAGTGTTAAAAATATTTATTTTAAAAACAATAAGCAGATTTAGTACATTTTAAATGAAAGACACTCCGTATTTATGCTTTGCCTTGTCATGAAGCCATTCTCACTTAACAGGGCGTTAATTAAACCAGCCTTCAGTAATCTGGCTGACAATTTACACAGTAATTAGTTCAACAGGAACAGACAAGACCTTAGAGTTCTTTCAAGCCTCAAGGCTGATATGAGCCTCAAGGCCAACTGCTACAAGATTTAACCAACCCTTCTGCACATTCTTCTCAATTTCCTAGGTACAGACCAACTTTTAGAATCAATCTTTCTGGCTTTCCAGAAACCTACACATTGAATTCCTCCACTGAGAATAAGTGGAATTAGCACCACCCATTAGCACAGCAGTATTTGTGAAACGCAATTTTTGAAGAATTTGCCCTATAATTAAGGTATGTGTGTCAGCATCCTCTTTAGTGGCATTCGCAATTAAGATTACTAATGATGTCTCATGTCTGCAGCCTCTCATATGCTATTTTGGCGCTCTGTTTCAGGTTTTTAAACCGGAAAACACTACTCATTTACAAGAAACACCTCTATATCTTCCTGGAACAGCTGTTAGCTAAAAACCATGGAAAAAAAATTAAAGCATGTATCTTATCTTAGGTTTATGGAGCAGAAATTAAAGCACATAAGGTGCAAGAGACTCTAAATAGTGAAATACAGGCAGTGTTTTCTTGCCATCATGATCCATACATGGAAAAGACATAAATTGTAAGTGAGGTGGAGTAAGGAAAAGACATTCTCATTTGGAAATGGGGTTATTTTTCACAAAATAAATTTCTGGTAAAAGACTCCATAGATAGGAGCTCCTTCTAGTCATGGTCCAACACACATTTTCTAATGCTTATGTGACGTACCAAAGATGCTGTGAAAAACAAAGGTCTTCTCATTATACAAATGGCTATGCCCAAATCTCTAAGTATTCTGGATAAAAGCCATTGAAATATAATTATCGCTGTGGTCTTGCAGCCTCCCTCTAAAGCCATTAGTGTATGTACTTGTCACTCTTCTAAACAATTCCATTGCTTTTTAGACAACAAAAAACATTTCTTCCTTATTATCTGGAAGACTATACATTGCTTATACATTAAATAAACATCTTGTCACTCCTTCCCTCTGCACTAAAAATATGCCAACAAAGATTTTAATGATGTGAAGAAAAAAGTACCATTAATCAGATTTCTAGAAATGGAGAAAAAGACTGACTGAAACTTAGAAATACAATTCCATTCTTGACTTACAGACAGGATAAATACAATTATAGATAGTCACCAAATTTGTGGGGAAATGTCACCCTTTATTTGTAAGAACTGTATTACATAACTTGCTTTACAAAACCGTAAGAAAATGCACAGCCTTCCTATATATTCTGTATGTATGTATTTATTTTTCACCATAGAATCACAGAGTGGTTTGGTTTGGGAGGGAATTAAAAGGTCATCAAGTCTAATCTCCTGCAACAAGTAGGGACATCTTATAAGTTTGCACAAGAAGTTAAAAGACCACAACTCACCAATAAGATGAAACATTGCTTTTGAAGGCAAGTGTGGGCATTGATGAGCTTCATTGCAATGGATGTGCAGAAAAAAATGTTACCATGTTCTCCCCCAGCTGTGGGAGCAGATCCAGCATGATGCAGAAGCACAGTGAGCAACTGCTTCCCATATCCTGCAGGTGCCAGTCAGAAAGGGAGAGTGATGTCTAATTCACTGCCTGGGAGACTCCCTGGGAGAACTCCATGCACTCAGCTTCTGCTGGTGAAACAGTCACTCAGTGCAACAGAATGGGAAGCACAGGACGTTTACTCTTAGGAGGAAGTTCTCCTAGTGCACCAGGGACAGCTGTGGCCCTTGCACCTTTAGAAACAACATGCTTGGACTTTACCCAGAAGCGTCTCTCATACACTTTTAGAAATTCACCTTCTTTTCTCTGTCAGAGACACACCCTCTCCACATCATAATTCTTCATAGTTTGCTTTCTTACATTTTTATCAATTCTCTCATAGCCTTGCTTTTGTTGTTTGGTTACCAGGAATCAGGTAAGTTCCTCTGTGGGTCCGACAAATGATGCCAGAAGCTCTGCCAAAACCAGGAACCTCCTGCAACCTATTATTCCCGCTGTGCTCTGAAGCCCTTATTTCCACTTGCACCACTCAACTTCCTAGTGGAGAAACATTCTTGCGCAGCCCCCTGCTGCAGAGTGGGAGAGTGGCTGCGTGCATCACAGCCCAACTCCTGCTGCACACTGCCCTGCCTTTTCCCACTGACTTGCTTTGCCATAACAAAAATTGTATTTTCTTTCATAGAACCAGAGAATGTTAAGGGTTTGGAAGGGACCTTAAAGATCATCTAGTCTCAACCCCCCTGCCATGGGCAGGGACACCTCCCACTAGACCAGGGTTGCCCTGTCCAACCTGGCCTTGAACACTGCCAGGATTGGGGCATCCACAACCTCCCTGAGCAACCTGTTCCAGTACCTCACCACTCTCACAGTATAAAAATTCTTCCTAATATCTAACCTAAATTTCACCTCTTTCAATTTGTACCCATTACTCCTTGTCCTACCACTACAGTTCCTAACAAAGAATCCCTCTCTGGCTTCCCTGTAGGTCCCCTTCAGATACTGGAAGGTTGTTACAAGGTCCCCACAACAAACCTTCTCTTTTCCAGGCTGAACAGCCCCAAATTTCTCAGCCTGAAATAGTTCACCATAATTCTCTTTCTCCATCTGCAGTTCGGCCCTGAATAAAGCTCTTCTTTGATGTAAAAATTTGAACGGACATTTTACAAAGTATTCAACTAGTACAGTGTACTAGTCAGACACATACTTTGGAGAGACACAGCAATTCGTCGTGCTCCCACCAGCACAGAGCTGAGTTGCATTAGAGCCATTACAATGGAATCAGGATGAAATTACTTCTGAGATGTGATTATAACTCCCAGGTCAAGGACTTATGTTCTGTACTATTTCTTCAGGAAAACCTTAAAGGAGAGTAAATAGCAAACACAGGAAACACTGCCCCGTTCTTCCCTGGTGGAAAAGTTGCCGCTTTGTATCCACTCCGCAAGACTACGGGCACGTCCTCCTGCAGCGGGACGCAGCGGGCTCCACGGAGGGGCTGTCGGGCAGAGCGGCGGGGCCGCGCTCGGGTGCCGCGGGGAGCCGGGCACAGACGTGCCGGGGCTGCCGGGCGGGAACCGGGCCGTCACCGCCATGGGGAACCGCAGCGGCCCCCCGTGCGGGCGTGTGCTCCCGGACAGCGCCAAAGCAGACACCGCGCCGAGTGCTCAGCGCATCACCCGACTCAGCCGTGGGCTCGCGGCGGGACATGAGCATGGGGCGAGCGGCGACTCCAATGCCAAGGCTGACTCCGATTCCGGCTCCGGCCCCGACAGCGGTGCCGCCTCTCGGCTCCTCCCTGCCCTGCCCTGCCCTGCCCTGCCCCGCCCCGCCGGGCTGCGCTGCGGTCGCTCCGGAGGGAGTTGCCCGCCCCGCGCCCGGGCGGTTCCGGGCGGTGGCCGCTGCGGCTGTCGCCGTTCAGGGACACGCGCGTCCCGCGGTGCCGGCGTGCGCGGTCCGCCCGGCGTCCGGCCATGCTGCTGTGGCTGCGCGCTGCCTGGGGGTCAGCGCTGCCCGCCCGCCCGCCGATAAGCAAAGCCATGACCGCAGCGCCTCAGGGGCCAGATCTCAGTTTTCTGAACGAAGAGGAAGCCAGGGCGATTTTCCAGGTACTGCAGAGGGACGCGGAGCTCCGGCGGGCAGAGAAGGACAGAGTCAGGTACCGGCTTTCACCCCCGTCCTGTCGGTGCCCATCGCGCCCCCGCGGAGGCGGAGGGCGCGGAACGGGGTTTGCGGAGGGCGCACGGCCCCAGCCCGGCGGCGCGGGGAGGCGGCGGAGCCGCGGCCGCTTCATCCCGACGGGAAGAGCGGGAAAGGGGGCGGCGGGCGGGCGCCCCGCGGGGAAGGGTCTGCTCCGGCCAAGGTGGCGCGGGGCAGCGGTGCTGCGCGGCAGGGAGAGCTGAGCTCCCGGCGGTCCTGCCGGGGCATCGGGGAGCGCCAGAGCCTCCCGCCAGCGCCGGCTGCCGCCGGAGCCGTCCGGCCGGGCACCTGAAGCATCGGGACGTTTGGGAAATGCATATTGTGACAGAGGCGGCTCTGAGTCACGGCTGCGGCTCCCCGTGGCACCTCTCCTTCCCCGGGGAGGAGGAGGAGGCCGCTTCTGTGCTTGCTTCACCGTGCCGCTGGCATGGGGTGCGGGCCAAACACCGGTACCCGGGAGAGCACGGAGACAGGGAAGTTGTGCTGGACCTTGCAGGGAAACGTGGCAGCTCTGCGGCTTTTGAATCGATCCTGGCAGCTTTTGGAAACAAAGCCAGGCACTCACCTGCGTGAAAGGTAGTTCACAGGACTCGTGAAAGTGACTTAATTGAATTCTCTCTGCCTTATGGCACCTCGACCTTGCTTCTAACTCATATTTCCCCTTTGTGTAATCATCAAAGCTATTTGTGTTGATATTGAAAGCAAAGGTCGATGAAGTAATAGAAATTATGCTGGAAAATGAGCCGTTTATTATTAAAGGTTATCATTTCTTCCCGCAGGTATGACTTTTGGCACGTTGTGAAAGTGAGAGGCAGTGTCCTCTTAGATTTGCAAGTGGGCCCTTTTCACAAGTAATGCTTTCATGTAAGAGGTAGAAGGAATGTTAATTAGTAACATTTGCTTCAAGTGGGTTTTTGTACTGTGTGTTTTATATTTCAGTAAAGTGGATTTTATGATGGGCATGGTTAAATATTATGTGTCAACACTGACTTACATCTAAAACTCGTCTTAGTTTTCTGTGGCATGTGAACCTAGACTGAGTTAAGTTTGGCGATTTCTTTCTTCCATAATTTGGTATTACTTTTCTTTTTCTGATTAATTTCTGTTCCGTGTGCCTTATTATGACCCCCCAAAAAGGGAGGAAGATTTTGCTGGATGCAGGGAATTACACAGCTGGAGAGCCACAAGTTTAAAACTCTTAAAGTTTTTAGGACTAAAGCTGAAGCAAATGCATTGAAGCGTCCAATGCTGTAGAGAGTCTTGTGAAGCAGTAGCCTGCTCTTGAGCTCAAGGCTTTCACCTGCCCCCAAATTTGTATTTGTTTCTTCATCTGTGCGCTTAGGACTTTGTTAATAGAAAATGTTCTCTATGTGAAAGCTGTCAAAATAAATGTGGTATAACAGGATGTTTCTGGTTATGCTTTACTGAGATGTAGTCTATTTAAATCTCAGCTGAAGAGTCATTCACAAGTTGAGTGGAAGGTAGGTGGAGTATTTATGACCAAGGCGCCCTACTGAAAATCTAGGTTAAACCCTGGATCTGTCAAAGGTATATGTCCTTGGGCAAGTTTCTTGCTCTCTCTTGGGCCTAATAAAAGTACTTTCTTTCTCACTCCACTTGTCTACCTGGTGTTATTTAGACTGTAAGCTCTTCAGGCCAGAGGACTTCCATCGGGAGCAGACAGATTCCAGTCTGTGTGGTGTTGCCCTGTGCTACTATAATCAAAGTAATAACAGTGATCACCCTGGAGGGCCAAATCTTGCAGTTCCTATATGACCACAGTGAACTTCAGAGGCTCTAAACAAAATTGCATTTGTTCCTCTTTGTCCCGTATGCCTGCCTTCTTGTCATTCTTATTATTATTACTTCATTTTTTTCGGTTTAAAAGTTTTAAAATAATGCCTGAGAACTGTGGCAGCCCACTCCTGGAATATTTTCAGAGTGTGATTTTGAAGCTATTTGATTTATGCTGTCAGTCAAACAGCGTATATAGAAGATGCTGTGGAATGGAAGGAGCAATTTCATTAAGACTACTCTTTTCGCACAAAGTTAGTGAAGTGAGTTGCCCTTCAAACTGCTCTTGAGCGTGGTTTTGGAAAGAGCTAGTTGGAACTGGGCAGGACCAGGGAGAAAATCAGTAACAACCAGTGGTCAATAACAAACTGGTCAAGTTTTTTTCACTGACCATCTGTATTTATAATATAGCATTTTCCAGTATAGACCAATCTAGACTGGATTGACAGAGGGAATTAAGCATCTGCTGGCAGACCAAAGTCAGGTTCTAATGACTGCGCTGATCCTGTCCATACTGTTTGATGTCATACAAGCAAGCATGTAGCTGTCTGCCAGTCTCTTAAAAGATCAATGAAGAATTGCAATTCATTCCCGATATAACTCTGGAATCCAAAAAGCAGGAACAAGCTACGTTAGTTATATTGAAAAATGTTAATGCCAGTTAATTTTGAAAGATGAAATAAGAAGTAAGGTCAGAAGATGAATTCTGACATTCTCTGTGGTTTATTCTGACTTCCTCAAATGTGTTGAGCTTGCAATTGTTTCCTGACAAATACTTTTTTTTTCTTTTCTTGTTGCTTACCTACACTGGGTAGAACCACTGGATCTCTCTTCATCCAGACAGCCCATGCCTTTATGAAATTAAGTGCATAATGGGGATATTTTCTGGGAAAAGGTTGCTTTATACAACCTCTCTCATCTCTCTTTCTCTTTGTAGCCTTTTGTAGAGCAGGAACGTGTGAGTTAGGTTGTCAATTGTGCGCATTTTTGTCGTTCTCAGCTGTGCTTGGTGCTGTCCCCTCCTGTTGCTCCTGATGCCCCAGCACGTTCTCCGGGTACCGTTGGCCCTTTCCTGGCTCCCTTGGCAGGCTTCAGACCTCTAGGCCTGGTCTGGGACAGCTTTCAGTATAGCTTTCGCTTTTATACAGAAATGAACTGTGTGTCCTGTTGGACCTTAATTTACTCTCGCTACGGGCAGGGAGCAGAGCTCCTGCTGTCTCCTGGCCTGCTGGTTCCCGGAACTGCACTTTTTGGCTTGTTTTCTCCTTCCAGTGCCCTCTCGTGGCTCCTCTCAGCAGTACCTTTGAGCAGCCACCGCAAACCAGCCGTACCTGCCTCCTTCTTCCTTGAAACAAGTTCAGAGAAGCAGCAACAGTCAGCTTTGGTATAACATATGGCGGTTCACTTCTATAAACACTGAAAATAGTTCAGAAACTTATTAATCACTTATTTAAGGATTTAAAGGAAAAAATACGTATTTGTTTTGAACTTGGGTAACCCTTGCCTTCAGGTTTCTTTGCTCATCCAATCCAGTTTCATTCATAATACCAATGCAAAGAAAATTTCATTTATCATAAATGTTAGCATGGAAGAGAGATGGAGTTTAAGGTTTGTATATCAATATACATGCATTGTTCTGTAATAGTATTTGCAGTATTAAGGCAGAAGTCCAACTCAAGTCATGAAATGCTATTTTAGTAAGCTTGGTTAATGAAACTGATGATTTTACAGATGCTCATGGAAGAAGGTTCCTTGTCACAAATATTTCAGTTACAATGAGATGCCCAGGAGAAAACAGGAAGGAATACAGTATGTTCACAGTGCAGTATCATGTTCAGATGGCTCCCCAACAATTCAGTTTCCATAAGAACACAATGAATGCTCGTGCGATTATTAATACCACAGATCAACTTTCCATGTGTAATGAAATAGGCCTGAAAATCACAACATAAAAACATTCAAGATATTATTTGACTTACTGTTTCAAGACTTGAGGGTGCACTCTTCTTAAGCTTTGTTCTGCAGCTGCTGGGGACAGAAATTAAAAAAGAATTGACAGCTAATATTTGCTCCAGGTCCCAAAAGCTAAACAAACCTGTAGGTGCTTCTCTTTTCTGTCCTTTATTGATGAAGTAAATGGGCTGGGCGAAGAGAGGCTGACTGCCTTCCATCTCTTCAGGACAATACTTCAGAGCTTGGCAGGTAGCAGAGGAACTGGCAGTCACTGTAGGAAGTGCATTAGGGCTCAGCAGCATTAGGGCATGAAGCTATGGGATTCAGAGGTGGAGCTTTTTATCTCCAAGGCAGCTCCTCCCTCTGCAGTGTGGAGAGACAGACAGTGCCCAAGCAGGTGTCATTCCAGTCAGCTTTGGGTCGCTGATGTCTCAGTGTCTGAGCGCTGGGTGTAGAGATGCACCTCCACCCCTGGAACTGCATCAAGGCCCAGAGAAAGCAGCTGAGATGAGAAGAGCCAGGAGACATGGAGCCAGCTACTTAAAAGAGGCAGCAGGTAGGGGAATGTGGCATGGGAACAGGTAGTTTGTACAGTTGCAGGCTGTCCAAATAATGAACGGTTGCTAGATACAGTAGAAGAGCTATGGATAAATAGAAAATGCATGTAAAAGGGCACAAGAGCTCTGTATTCTTTAATAATTAACTTCTATTTAGGAGACTTGGCTGTTTTATATAATGCTGCTATTATGACTGCATACAATAGTCTTGTGCTGTTTTTGTTTATTAGTTCTTGAGAAATGAGACATTGAAAATAACTGAGAGACTGAACCACAGAATAGGGAAATGAACTGAATTGGTATTAGAGGTACCTCCTCTAATACCAATTTGCTTTCTAGATTGTGTTTTGAGAACTGTGCATGTATTATGTAAGGATTTTTTCTTTTTTTGGTAGGAAGAATGGCAAAATATTAACTGACAGCTCTAGAACATATCTAGTACCTCAGTCACTGTCTATGAATAGGAACTGAAAAAAAGTGGAAAGGGAAATGAAGCTTTTGGGAGGGAAGAGCACTCATTCCATTTCATTTAATTTGTTTTGCTCTTTTCCAGGTTGGTTTATGCTTTTGGCGGGACAGGTGGTAGTTTAGTAGATTTATTTTGCAGGTTATAATGGGAAAAGATGGCAGCAAAACAAAGGTTTATTTTAATTTACCCTCAAATTTAAAGATGAAAAGCATGTTAAATTGATTGGGAGGTACAGTCAGCACCACTCAGTGTTCCACTCTTGCTGACCCATTAACAACAGATGAGTGTTGTGGGAAAGATGAATCCCCTCCTTGGACTGTTCTGGACAGTCTCTACAATAAATCACTTGGACGCAGTTATTTGTTACAGGCACACAACTGTTCTTACTGCCTCACGGCAGATCATTTACTGAGTTCATTTGTTGCAAGTAATTCCTTACTGTATTCTCTTGACTGACATTTTCTCTCACAGGTCTGGCAGTAGAAGGTGGGAATAAAATCCTGTGTTGGAAATGTATTTTTTCACCATATTCATAACTTTAGGAAGACATTTGTTGCAGAAGTGCAGACATACTCAGTTTTGTAGGTATTTGAGCATATTCATGCTTGGTGCTTCAATTATATTGCCTTGCTTACAATTTGAGGGGTCTACCATTGCAGGCTTTATTTTGTCATATTCACAAAAGTAGTCCTGTTTACCTTCTTGGAGACTAAGAATAACTTATTGGGTGTTAGAGATCTAGATTTGGGACTCAACTCCTCATAATTACAAAGAGTTTTTAAAATCAGCTCCAAAATACATGAGCTGCATGGGTGAGGAAAGCAGACAGGATACCAGGACAGCATTACTTGGGTATATTTTTGTTCCAGTGGAGCTCCCTCCCTGAACAAAGCATTAATAAAGAAATTCTTTCATAAGAGATACTCTACCCGGGAATGTTTCAGGGTGCAAGTTCCACTGTGTCGTGTTTGTGGAGGAGATACTATTATTACTTACCACTGATACTGTGCCACTGGCGTGTTTAGTGGTTTGTCAACACTTAGGAAAATAGGTCCATGGAGCCCTGAAGGGCTAATATGCTAAAGAAGTGCAAATAGGAGCAAAAATGGCAGGGAAGACCGGGATTTAAAAACTTTTGCTCAATTTGGTAAACAATTACCATTGAATAAGAATCCCATTTTGGGACTTCCCTTGTTTGAGTGGGGGTACTGTAATCAAATGTAATTGGTAAGTTGCCTATCAAGTTTTTTCCTCATTGTGTTTTTCAATAGTCCTATCTTGTGGTGGGGTCTAGACTCATGGACTGGGGCTTCACACAGGGTGAGGAAGAGCAAGTAGAAATGGCCAGGGGCAGGTAGGCACTATGTGTGCCATTTTCTCTGTTGCTTTTCAGCTCTGTGCATCTCGGCTAACTAGATCAAAGTCTGTGGTGTAACTCCAATTATACATTTTACAGAGCAGGGTCCGGACCAGAATTGCTGCCAGCTCGTTGGTTTTGTCCTTTCATAGTGAACTAATTTCAGTGTCAATCCTTTCCTCTAAAGATTTGCACTTGGTGTTTGAGGGTAGGGGGTTTCCTGTGGTGTGTGTGGTGGCAGAAGGAAGAACCTTTTGAGGTGTGTTACATTTGGAAGAGCCTGTCTGTAGGGCACTGAATGTACTTCTTTCTTTAGGTTACTGGGGCCATGTTGGCTCCCCACAGTTGCTCCCCATGGGGCTGGCAGGGCAGTGCCTGGCCGCCAGGGCCTGTCCCCAGTGACACAGATGGGTGGCCCCAGGGATGGCTGTGGTGGCGTGGCAGGGCCGGGTCCCGGCTGTGGGGCTGAGTCACGCTCAGGGTTGGGGTCAGTCCTGCTGATGGCAGCCAGGTCCACCACAGTCTGGTGGTCACGGGGCAGGGCTGGGATGATGGTGCAGGGCCATGGTCAAGCCAAGAAGTCATGTCAGGGTCAGACCTGGAGACAGTGACTAGGGTCAGCCATGGCCCTGTGATGGCCGGGCAAGCCAGGGGTGAGGTGGCCGGGCTTGAGGCCAAGTTGGGCTGTCAGCCCAGGGGTCAAGGCAGTGGCCGTACACAGACAGAGCTGGGGATGTATCTGGGGCTGTAACTGGAGCATGGCCCAGTGGGACAGCCTGTGCTTAAACACAGCTCCCAGGGGAAGGAGGGCTCGCCCTTGCTGAGGCCTGTGGCTGTTGTCTTCACGACACCTTTCTCTAAGGACACCCAGCTCTGCTCTTCCCAAGCTGGTCCGGGTCCTAGGCAGCCAAACCCACAGGAGCGGGAAGGACGTTCTCAGGGCACTTTCACCCATGCTCATTCAAACACAGGCCTTGTGCTAGGTCTTTCGGACCATTGAGACTAACGTTTGCATTTTCAAGTGACCAAACAGTGTAAAAGTGGAAATCACAGATTATTATTGTTATTATTTGAGCTAACTTTCTGATGTCACTAGGGCTGCCAAAAATAAGACGGTGTTGAAATTGATCAGATTTAAGCAAAGAATTACTGTTAAGTCATAGGCAGACATTTTCTAAGTCCAAGCTTAATGGTAAAAGTAGAATTTATTGAACTCTGTCGATATAGGTAAATTGACCAGGCTTCAAGAATAAATAGGTCAGACACAGCAGAGCAGGCAAGCACTAACTACTGAGTAGACAGTCAATATGAGGAGTTATTCTGAAATAGCTAATGCAGAGCAGTCCAATTTTTTTAGGTTTTCCATGGACTTGTGACCCAGTTACAGTCTTGTGCACTTTGTAGGAAGTCTGCACACTTCCCAGGTTTGATCTTTCCAGTAGTAATGTTTCTATATTCTCAACACCTTGTCTCCTCCACAATTCAAGTGCAGAAGTTAAATTAGTAATTGACATTAGTTGAAATTGGAAATTGACATTAGGTGGAAGAAGACGGCTTTATACTTAGCTTATACTAAGCAAGCAGAGAGATGTTGAGGTGTCTGTATGAGGAGAAGAGAATGATTTTCTCATGCTGACAGCTTCTACACACTGTGTCCCAACACCTTCAAGTCCTTGCATGTATTTCAGAAATAGTAAATTGGTTATGCCAGAAATTCAAAGAAGTGTTTCACAGAAACACATCTGATTCATGTTCAGAGTGGCCCACGCATACCAGCACAGCTGTTCTCCAGTAGTGAGAGTAGAGCTCCTGTGCTCAGGTTACGTGTGTCATGTAGGCCTGTCAAAGACTGCAGCACCTGCTTTCCATAGTGAAGCCTAAGGTGCTGGAGTTTTGCTGGATTTGGTCCCCAATGTACTCCAAACTCCCATGTCCATCCAGACAGGCAGCACTTGCACCTCCCGCAGACATGGCTCTGGGCGAGGCCTGGCTAACAGCTGGGAGCAAAGCTACTTGGGCTGTGTGTTAGGACTCCAGCTGATGTTCACTGGTTTCTGTCAGATACTGTTTTGATGGCATTTGAAAATTGTTGTGTGTGTCCATCTCCTTTTCCTCTTTTAAATTTAGGTTTTGTCAGTGGTTTGTGTATACTGAATTTAATTATCCTTTAAAATCTTTTTACTCTCTGAATCTAGTTTTCAAATCGAGTGGAGTTTGGCACACTGGAGTTTTGAGTTTGGGCACGGAGACCCTATTTTCTTTTCTGCTCCAGAAATTTAACACAGGGCTATATAAACTAAGGCCTGATCTCAGTTTGGTCTTTCAGGTGTTCGTTTTAAATTGAAAAATTACTTATTTCCTTGGAGCTTACAGTCTGAAAAAATTCACTACGTATGTATTTCATGCAAGAAATTCATTAAAGCAGGTCTTTGGGACTGGTTCTGAGGACACGTGCATCTAAAAGTTCATATGAAATGTATTTCTAATCCTTCTTTGCAGCTAAATTATTATGTTAACACTGTTAACTATAATAAACTGTATTTAAATGTCTGCATTTTAAACTCCTGACAGAAACGATCTCCTTTTTCTCAGTCTTACCTCAGAAATAAATAAATCCATGTACTGGTACCATATTAACTGTGAACAAACACATCAAAACCACAAAAGCTAAGAGTAAATGATGGAAAGTACTGTCTGCTTACACTTTATAGCACATAAATTACATGGATTTTACTTTGTTGTTGGAATAGTCAGGGAACTGTAACACTTCTGCTTGCCGTGTCTTTGGATTTTTAGATCAGTAGGGGTCTGAGTGCAGAAAGCTGCAGTCAGGAAAAGCTGCAGCAATGTGTCTGGGGTGCTCTGCAGTCTGTTTCTTTCCGCATTATAGACTTGTGTATTCTTAAATACATATTTATATGTGTATATGTGTGTTCTTTAATATATGTAAAATTATATACATGTAAATATAATATTTTAAAGTGATATTATACTATAATATTTCTATTTCCAGTGGAAGAGTTGTGATAAACTATGAGAGTCTAAGGTACTATAGCAGAGGTTCTCTGTGTAGGTATATATTACATACATGTACATATATTACATACATATAAGCATTACATTTGCAGATGAACAACACCCACTGTGTCAACTTTTAAAGCTTATATTAATTCTTATGACCTCTTTCCTTAATTTAAAGCAATGTAAATGAGGCTTTTGTAGTGTTACAGTAATACATTAACTGTGTGCAGGTACACTGACCTGTCTTACTTCTGTTGTCCAGAACTGTAAACCCTGCTCGATGTGAGACTGTGCACAATTATCTGAGATTGCAAAGGTGTATTTTGAGAGCCCTAGGCTTCAGGCTTAGCTCTGTACAAGCAAATGTCTAAGCCTGTTTGGAACCTCTCAGTTTTAGAGCTCTGTCCAGACCCATGGGCCATCATACACAAACCTACTTGTAGAGGTGAGGATATGCTCCTAATTTGAAACCAATTCCCCTCTTTCAATTTCCCCTCTTACTGGGCCTGTGTTTTGTTTCTTGTTTCTTGGGGATTTTTTCTTATGTTGTTTGTTAGGAAAGGCTTTACATAAAGAAAGTCAAACAATAACATGAGGAAGAACATCTGCATTGTATGTCTTTGTAAGGCAGTTAAGTTTATAATATGTGACTGAGCTGTAAATTACTTGCAATAGACGACTGTCTCTTTGCATGCTATCAATATTTATGAAAGTTGATTGTAATCAACTAGCAGCTCTACCCTGGAAGAGTAAATATGCCTGCTGTTAATCATTTGCTTCAGATTTATTGAGAGACCTGATCCTCAGCCTTTCAACCCATCATGTGGTCCACATGGAATACATCTTACATTTCCATGTAAGATTTCTGGGACAGAAATTCAGGAGCTCAAAACTTATTCCTGGCATGCAGTGTTTCTGGACTGAGACTACATCTATACTGCAAACAAATCAGAATCTTTACATTGAGAATTATATCCATTGCCCCCATTAGCATGAATTCATATTAATAGAAATTCCTACTAATGAAGTAATCTCATTAGAGACATTAATTACTACCATCTGAAGCTATGTGACACACTTTAATGATGATAGGTGGCTTTTCTTTCCATTGCATCATAGATTTGTTTTGTTATTACCATATAATATTGGTAGGTAGCTTGCAAATATTAACAGTATAGTAAAGTAACACCCTTTTTTCTTGACTGTTATTTGTAGTCTCCAGAGACATTGTAACTGATTGATAAAACATTCACAGAACAGAGCTTTCCCGTTTTGCACACATTGTGAAGGGAATGGCAGAGAGTCAGCCCACACTGGAGAGTCACCTACAGCTGTGACATTCCTAGCAGTATTCCATCTCATTCATTCTTCGTGACCAGCTGCCCAAAGGACTAAAAGCTTTCATTTTCTAAGTATGTATAACCGCTAAAAGATCTGTACTTACAGACTTCTCTGGTTTTTCCAGCAGGGCTGAAATGATGTTTTCACTGTAAACTCAGGGTAGCTGCTAAAGAAATAGTTTCATGTTAAAAGTAATGTTTTGAGGCATTGTTACACCTTGAGATGCATGATTAATCACCCTCAGCTCCTGTGATCTCAATTTTCAATGCTCTGTATTTTGAAAACTTAACTTTTTGAAGACACTCATTGAGCTTCTGATTTCAGAGCTTTAACTGAGAGCTTCTGATTCCTGAGCTGCCAGAACAGAGGAGTTATGTAGTCAGCATGAGAATTAACCTTTGTTCTTGCCCTTAGAACATTTTCTAGTTTTCCATTTCAAAGGAAAAGTGTCATTCCATGCTCTTACTCAGGAAAGCAGACAAAAGCTTCAGGGGGAAAGGAGTGTTGGACTTGGTGAAGGAAAACAACAGCTAGTGTAAGTATATTAATTTCACATAGTTTAATATGAGAAGTTAATGTTTTGGAGAAAACAGAGGTAACTTTTGGTCACTATACAGAGAGTGCTTAAGTTACAGTATTGTAGACACAAAAGACATTGCGACTTACAGAGTAGAAGTATTCGATGTGCACTGGGAGTCCAATGAGAATGTGTCATGTGTGCTCACAGTCTCACTGTCTTTGTGGGTTGTGTATAAGGAATGCACACAATGCCACTGGATTAGGCTATCTCAAAGCAGATGATCAGCTTTAATGTAAAAGAATACATTTGCTGAATAGAGATAGTGTAATAATGTCAGATTATTCTACTCTTTAATTAAGAAGAGGAGAGGTTGAAATAGAAATGCTCCCCATGAGCAGACAAGGTAGAACTTTAGTAAGGGAAGAAGAGATGTTCTGCCTTTAATTCACATATTCCCTGACTCTATCCCTGACTTAATGTGTGAATCTGATACCTATTCTCAGAAAAGTGTTCTAAGGACAAAATTATATTTCTGTTTGCAGGTATCTGTTTATGTAGCCCTACTTGCTGTTTGAAAGGATACTTCAGGGCGCATATCAAGATCATGTGCAGAAGTGGGATCTTTGTGTTTTAAGTACTTCTGCCTATTAAATGTACAGTCTGGGAGGAAAAACTAGAGAAGATTAATTCCCTTTTCACTTTCTTCTGTCTTCTGTGTCCTGGTTTTGCACATTTCCAGAATCTAAATATTTAGGGATAATTGTGAGCTGGCAACTTCATGTGACAATGAAAGTGGAACTGAAAACATATCCCATACAGTTCAGTGCTGAGCACCCCTGGCCTTCAGGTGACTATTTCTTGGCACTTCCAGTTGCTCCTTTCCGTTCAGGGGTGTCACCACTAGGGGACTCCCTCCCGCAGCGTGACCTGATGCCTGTTCAGGAGAGTGAAAGTCCTTCCTTTACATTCATTGGTGTTTGGGTCCTGGTCAGTAACAAACACCGAGCCCACACACTCTTTGTTCTTCCTTGTTGTGGCCCATCCTCTTTGCCCATGCACATCTACAGTTTTATTGGTCACACACTCAGATAAATACACCTGAGGGCAACTTAGTGAGTTAATGGGCATTTTAAAATGAATACATAATAACAAAAATGACAAAAGGATGAAAAGGATGAAGATTTAGACAGAAAACTGGTATTTCAGGGGAAGACAAAATTCAATATGGGTGGTTGATTGGCAACGACATAGCAAGTTAGATTCAAGCATTATTGCCAACACATTTTGTTCATCAAGCTAGAGGAGACCTTGATTTTTCGAGAATTACTGCAGAAATGTTTAATTTTACAAATATCAAATAAAAAAAGAAGTGTGTTTTCAGTTAGATCTTTTTACATTGTCTTGTAGTATGTGCAACCAAAACACAGGAGTAATTTTTCCTCTGTGATTCATCTACTTGTGCATAATGTGTCTTACATGTAATAATGAGGCTGACTTGGTTCATTTTCATTAGCCAAACACACAATAGTAAGAAAGAAAAATAAACAAAAGATGCTTTAATGTGAGTAAAAGTGTACCATCTACTAAGAATAAAGACTGCCTAAGAATAATGACACACCTGTCGGGTGTCTGGTGTACTAGGAAAGAGTGTGTTGACTCAGTATCACTGTTTTTCTTCTTGGTAGGACTAACCTGTCACAGGAGCTTCTCTGGCACCTTGGAAACCAGAATGTTGTCATTATTGCTATTATATGTTTCCAGGAAATGACAGATAATATTTTTTTTCAAATTACTTCAGCTGTGGTAGCTTTTGCCTTTGTCGGTAGTACTTTTTTCCCCCCTTTTTTCCAAATAAGATGATAACTTGGAAGTGTGTCTTTAAATTATTTTCATAAAATTAGAAGGAACTATAAGTAAGAAAATATTATTGCATATGCATTTTAGAGCTACTCATGGCTGTGACAACAGTCAGTTTTCTAGAAAAATAGCTGATTATAGAAATTATGGAGTTGTACTGTTCACTAGTGCAGCATGATGTATAAAGCAGTGGGAAGGGGATAAGCTGAAGTAAAAATTAGGAAAGAACAGGTTTTTCGGGCACTGTTTTTTAACATCTCTAGCTTTTTTTTCCTGACAAAGCAAGGAGTGTGAACAGAGTAAAGAGAAAAGCTTGGCTTAGGTTACTGTTTCTGCATGTTATCTGCCCTGCTGTAGTTTTTATCTAATGCTTTCAACACTGTTTTTATCTGCAATTCTTTCAGCCTTGTCTTTTCAGACACTGAGAGCTTGATCCAATGAGCAGATTGGATCTGCTTATTGTTCACCTGGTGCCATTCCTCATTCTTCGTAGTTGCTGTTTATTTGTTCTCTTATGAAGTGTGTGGTAAGAGTCATTTAGGGCCAAATCCTCCTCTGCTAAATTCAATAGGAATCATAATTTCTGCTTTAGCAAAAATGGGATAGAGTTCTCTGTCCCCTGCAAAAACCAGCATTGTTCCCAGATGTCCTCTTTGGCAACCCAGTTTCTACTACCTTGAACACGTGTTCTTCTCTATATTCAGGGTGAAGTTGGTAAAGAAAATACCTTTCCTCTTACAGTAGCATTTAAAGCTCCTTATTATCCTAACAGGAAGTGGCAGAGGAGGCTACCCATCTATTAACAGTATTTATGATAACCCACATGAAAGTCTAGTGCATACAAACCTTTAGGTTAACTTTTCCCTGGAGATGTCTGTAAGAAATACTGGGACATCCTTGTGCCAGTAAGGAAGAGATGTTTTTTAAAACAGTGTGAAGAAATTGCTCCTGAGTGATTCATTAGTTTAGATGCTGTGCAGAATAATAAATGGGAAAAGGTAATGAGCCTGTGAGGTCATTTAGGATTGCTGCCTGCTCTGGTTTGTGGAGCAGTCTCCTGTAAGTAATCCTGGGAATGGATTTGCCTTCAATCCCACAACAGTTTGTAGGTACTTTTCCCAGTAACAAGGATGTTGTCTCCACTCAAAATGTAGTAGCTCCAAATGTACAAAAGTAGCTGTAGACAAATGAGGAGTAAGGATAGATGGAGCAGACTGGGAAGCAGGATTAGTACATTCAGTTTAGAGGGCAGTAGATGTTTTGACACTCCTATGGAGCAGTGGCTCAATACTTAATGTGTAATCCGAGCAACAATAAGGCTGCCTCAGAGGCAGATTCATTGCAATACTGACTGCAGATACCATCTCCTGCTGTAATTGTTTCTTGAGACGGGCTTTCCTTCTGGCTCACAACTGTCATTCATTAGTATCATGAGGGGGCATGTAAACTTGACAGAGCATGTAGGTATGTAGGGAAATGATGTGGTTTGGCTGGGAGTCATTGCAAGGGAGAAATACTTAATAGTCATGCGATATTGCAGTTACATATCGTTTATTGTATTACTATTATTCGTTGCTCAAATAACTATGTACATAGGGTTCCGTATATGGGCCTGCGTGAGTGCATAAATATAAATACGCACAAGCAGTTTAAAGGATTTATTTGATGAGCTGGGGGTGACAGCACAATTCAAAAGCAGCACATTCACGGATAAGAACTACAGATAATGCCAAGCATGTACCAGTAAAGACTTTACAGTATTTAAGCATTAAAGTCAGTGCTTGTGCAAGACTTCATTTCTCAGTGCAAGGCATGTTCGTGCAGTAGCTGGTATGGTCAATGTTAGAGTGGTTGCGCGGTTTCTATACTTCCCCTTTGCTCTGGAATGCGCAAATGTGCAGCAGATGCCTGCTTTCATGTCAGTCTGTCGCTTCCCCGCCGCGGGCGCTGGGCGGGCGGCTCTGCCCCGGGACGCGCCCGGAGCGGGCTCTCGGCCGTGGTGCCGGCGGCCGCCGCTGGGGGGCGCCAGGGCCCCGCCGCCTGCCCGGGAGCGGCGGTCCCAGCGCCTGTTCCGGCCGCGGGATCCGGCCCGGCCCGCTTCCCAAAGCCCGCGGCTGTGGGTTGTAACAAATGCTCTCCGCTTTCGGGGCTTCAGCAGAACTGCCACGGGGCTGTTTCCCGGGCGGTCCCTGTGTCTGCAGCCACTCCTCGAGCAGCTCATGCCTTCCTCTCTGTGCTTTTACTCCTCCCAGTATCTTGGATCCCCTTTGGTAAGGCCAGAGGAGTGAGGTCATGGAGTTGGCTCTTGAGAGCACATTGTTCGTCCCCTCGTGTTTCACATCAGTGCTAGGCTGTGTTCCAGGCTGCACAATGCATTTACGGTGTTTAGTCACTCCCATGGTGCGGTAATATCTGGGATGATTAACATTTTTGCCTTTGTAATAAGTTTGTTTGGAATGGCTAGTACTCGTGCATGTGGCTGTGTAATCTTCTTCAAGGGAAATACTCATTTCCCAAAAATGTCTCCCTCCAGCCTTCCTGTCCATCAGATGCCACCAGATGCATGGTAGGGCCTAGTATGGACAATGAGCTCTATAAATTCCATATCAAAATATATCAATTTCCAGACTAGACGTTTAATTTTAAGTTTGTTTTTGAAGAAGTATTGTCTCAGATGAGTTTTTATTTAAATTGATAACTGAAATGACTTATGTTCTCTGAGAGCATTTGTATTCCTAGACACAGATTTTTACCACTGATCAAGGAGGCAGATTTACATGAAAGCCTTGCTCAAAAATTGGTGTTGCGTCTCCAGGCTGTGCACAGAGTCTTGTTTTGTTGCCATCAGAATCAGTTGGGGTGTGGATTTGCTGTATTTGCATCTATACTTTCGACACTAGTGTAATGTAATTTGAAAACAGTAACTGCAGTATTCCCACTCCTTTGCAACTGTACCTTGTTCTTTTATGTCCAGCTAAACAGTTAATTCCTGTGACCTCTTGGTCTAAAAGCTGAACTTGCTACTAAATATCTTCTTCAGTTGCAGCCACGTGTGTGGCTTGCTCAGGCTGCACCTCAGTGTAGTAGAACATTCATACTCATTATTAGTTGCCTCCATCCGTATTGAACACAGGGAGAATCACTATGCATCAAGGAAAGAGGAGAATGTGATAAACTTGTTGAACATGTTGCATGAATATCTATTAGCTGAATTCACAACTTACTGTTCTCTTTTGCATAGAAAGGGTGTAGTGAATGCCTCACTGTCAGGGCATCAGTGATCTTCCTCTTGAAAATAAAAATAATCTTGTTATTGCTTCTACTTAAATGAGTGAATAAGTATCTCAAAAATTGCTTTCTTTAGAGTGTTATTTATTCTTACTTGATTATTGGATCGACTAATCTTACTTTCAATTAGTTTTAGAATGCGTGTGAATTGCCTTATTCTTGCAAGGAAAAAAGATGCACTTCCTCAAGGAAGAGAATAATGCAAGCATATGAGTCATCCACTTAACCTGGTCACATAATCTCATTTGTTAAACTGTAGAATGTTGCTGTCACTAAAACTTTAATGTGGTTGCTGTGAATGTATCACGTCTTGCTGACTTTGTAAAAGTCGTTATATGTAGAGATATACTGTAAATACTTTAATGAACAATAGGGAGGGTTCCTAATGATGGGCTTGTAATACCTAAAATGGCTTAAATTTTTTTTTTTTTTTCCTTTTTAGCAAGCTTCTTAAGAGAAAGAAGTCCAAAAAAGGGCTGCAGGGAGTGACTGGAGAATGGTTTGAAGAAATAAAAAGAAGAAAATTTCAGAATTACATTGATGTCAATAGAATGCTAAAACCACCATTAGAGCATCAGCTAAGGAAGAGCAAAAACACCAGTGAGTTGCATTTGTCCATTTCCTTATCACCAAACCAATGTCTTATAGCATGTCAGAGTGTAATAGTTAAGGAGTTTCTGAAATTGCACCGAGCTTCTTCTCATATCATAGTTTTACCAAAGATATATTTTCAAAATGGGTATGTTTCTTTAAGCAGATTCTGTTAAAAGCAGAGCTGGGATTCACAAGAGAAAATCCCTATTATTGTTATGCCATAGTTAGAATCATAGTATGGCCCAGGTTGGAAGGACATCAGATGATCTTCAGGTCCAACTTTTCATAGGAAAGGGAACCTGGATGAGATTATTTAGTACCATTTGCAGTCACATCTTGTAAACCTCCAGTGGTGGGGACTCTACCATATGCCTGAGGGGGCTGTTCCAGTGATTAATTGTCCTCCTGTAAAAAATTTCTTTATTAATCAAAATGAAATTGCTATAATTATGGTAAATACAGTGGTAGTTTCCCAGTCAAAGCAGTGATGTTTGCACTGTATAAAAAGGTTGTGGTTTAACCCCAGCTGGCAGCTAAGCACTACACAGCCACTCACTCACTCCCCCACCTTGGGAGGGGATGAGAATTGGAAGGCTAAAAGTGGATTGAGATAAAGAGAGTTGATAGATAAAGCAAAAGCCACACACACAAGCAAAGCAGAGCAAGGAATTCATTCACCACTCCCCATGGTCAGGCAGGTGTTCAGCCATCTCCAGGACTCCATCACATGTAACAGTGACTTGAGGAGACAAATGCCATCACTGTGAACGTCCCCCCCCTTCCTTCTTCTTCCCCTAGATTTTATATGCTATATTTAGATTTTATATCCCTATGGTATGGGATATCCATTAGGTCAGCTGGGGCCAGCTGTCCCAGCTGTGTCTCCTCCCGCCTCCTTGTGCACCCCCAATCCACTCACTGATGGGGTGGAGTGAAAAGCAGAAAAGGCCTTGGCTCTGTGTAAGCCCTGCTCAGCAGTAAGGAAAACATCCCTGAATTATCAACACTGTTCTCAGCACAAATCCAGAACATAGCCCCATATTAGCTGCTGTGGAAATAATTAAAGCAGCCAAACCCAGCACATTCTCTACTCCTTATTCCATACCTTTTGCATCATACTCAGGTCCCACACTATCCCGTATATCCCCATTAACCACCCCACTGCCTTCCCCTTGCCCCTGCTCTTGCTTGGACTTACCCGCATACTGCAGTCTCTCAGGGGAATACCTGCTCCAAGTAGAGCCACAGTCTCTCCAGGGATATACTTGCTGCAGCATGGACTTATCCACAGCCCCAGTCCATGTGAGGTGCAGATGCTGCCCCTTGCTATTTTTGTAAATGACACTTAGCTTTCATTTCTGGGTTTGCTTTCTCCTACAGTCATTGGATAAGCCATTTTCAGGCTGTTGTGTTGTTTCAGGCATGCGTTGTTTAAAATGGAAAAGAAAATGTAATGCCTTATTTCTGAGCGAAGTCTTGTTTCCTTATATTCTCCAGTTCCCTGTGTAGCAGACCCTGCTGCTTCTTTCCCTGATCTGTGAGCAATACTCATCCTCACCTTCACACCAAATGCCAGCTGCTTTTACAGGCAGACTGAGTTTATGTTCCATTTGAAGAAAGCAAGTCATAACCTTCCCAGAGAAATCATTCACAGTATCTTGCATTGAAAATACAGTTCTGATATGCAATTTGTAGCAGAAAAAAAAAGGTACTCCAGTGGCCACAGGAATCCCATAGTAAGGAATTCTATGATACAGAGGACACGTTAATCTGAATTAGTGTTATGTAGTTATGTTACAGTCTGTTAAGTCGTATATTCTGGATTGTCACATTTATATTTCTTACAAACATGAAAATAAAGTGAGTAATGATTGTGGGTGGCTCAATTTTCAAATGTTTGATTTGCTTATATTTAAAACAGTTATGATTTTCGAGTGATTGAGTGCTGATTACTTTCAGAAAATCAGCCTCATGTATCCCACGTGCATCACCCAAAACCAATAATACCTTCTGAAACGTTAGACCTGTTTTCTAGTTAGTCATTATAAACCAGCATGTCACATAGTCTGTCCAAAAATGTCAAAACTGGATTTTCCAGACATAAAAGGTAAGCAAAAGAAAATTGTTTATGAAGACATAACATTTATGTATATTTTAATACTGTATTTATTAAGAACTTCAAACAAGTCTACTTTTTATCATGTTTTTAGATCATAAAGAAATAAAAATGTCATCCCGCACAAATCCTCAAGCACAAAAGAACACTTCAGCTTCTTTTCTGGGGTTCAGATCACCTTTTGCTTGGCTTTCCTCCTTTAGAAAATCCAGGAAAACCCAGACTCAGAAGCAACCACGGTGAGCTATAATCAGAACATACATTACTTCCAGCTTTTAAAAAGTCTGTGAATTGTTCTGTGTTTTGCTTAGAAAACTTTGTTAAATTATTTTTCCAGTCTCTTGCTTTTCACCTCATTGGGAAGATTGGGATTTTACTTGGTCATGTAATGAGAGATTATCTGTATTGTATCAGAAGAAAGAGGACTAAGTCACAAGTAATAGGCAGAGTCTCTTGGCTAAATCTATTTTGTTCAGGTTTTGCATAAAGGCTTAAAGTATATGAACGACCGTAGACTTAGGAGTAGCTGCAGCCTATTTAGTTCCCTCTCAAGAGGACACGGTGTAAGGTGCATGGGGATCTGGTGCCCTATGGCTGTGATACAATAGGAAAGTGTAGCTTTCCCATGTCATGGCAGAGAGTACCGGCCCCAGGCAGCTCTGCTGCATCAGTTCCCACCACATCTAGCCCAGAGGCAGCTTAGAGGCAGCCCTGCAGCTTTAGTGCCAGCCAGGCAAACCAGACGGCTCTTGGCACTTTTGCCTTCTGTGCTTTGTCAGTGCTTTGGTTTCAGCTGGATCTGAACCAAAGATGGTCTCATACGCAGGTCTGGAGCTGCTGTTTGAAGAGCATCCTTCTCCTTTGCCATTCCCAAGGTAAAAGGTGCTGTTCAGAGGGAATGGGGTGGGGGAAAGCTACAGCCAGGCTGGTTAGGCTGCCTGTTCTCTCTTAACTTTTGTCCTGTATGGCCGTATGTCAGCAACAAGTGAATGAAGTCTTACTATTCTTCTGTGCATCTTAGGGTAATGCTTGGGACTGGCAATCACAGGTAGACCTGCATTGTGCAGTGCTGTGAAATCTAAGTATAAAGGTGCAAGATCTTTGGTACAAAAAGCTGATTTTCACTCAGTGAGTCTCAGTTTGGTATTCTGGTCTGTGCCTGGGGCTCCATGCTGGCACGATGGTAAGACAAGGAACAGCTGTAATAAACAATGAGAGGGAATGTAAGCCTCTAAAGAAATTATGATTAGTCTGATATGTAGGTTTTGTAACAGAGCAGCTTGCAATTGTGGAGTGTTTGTATCAAAGCAGAAGATTTAAGGAGAGGTTTGAGTAGAGGCTGTGAGGTTAGCTTTGTGGATGTTCACTGGTAACTATTCTCTTACATAACAACACAACAGAAAAAGAATATGCAGTGTTAACACTGCTCCTTACCTGTCATCTTCTCCTTCCTTTTTCTTGTAACCTCGTAATGCCCCTCATCCTGGAACACAGAAATGTTGGGCCACAGTCTTCCCTGAAGAATAAAGGGACACTTGTGTAACTGAGAATCAGATTTCACGGCTTTTTCCTTGTGAACAGTGAGGTAGCCAATGCACACATGAAGGTCTAGGCTTTGCTGTACAATCTAAGCACTGAAATGATTTCTTAATTTAAGAAGGCAAAAAAACCAAACCGTGCCTACTCATTGCATCAGCTTTTTTCCTGTGTGTTTATCTGGCTTTTCCATGGAAAATCTATCGTATCTCGGGTTCAGATGCCTTTGATTTCTGACCGAGCATAACTTGAAAAATAAACAAGTCAATCCTGACGTGTAACTGAGCTGATTGCTACATTTTCTAGTCACGCCTCTCTGTTGAAAACTTCCCCCACCCTCTTCTAGGTGTTGCCGTGGCATGTGGTTTGCTTTATGCATAGGCAAAGCACTGAAATAATCTGCCTCTCTCCAGGTAGAGTTATTTTGGAGAGCCAGTGAAACACTATAGGACGCAGCACTGTAAATCCTTGTAAGTAAGCCTAACTGGCAGAAGCTTTTCAACGGCTAAACATTAATGGCTGGTTAGAGGGTCCTTTAAGTTCTGGAGAGACAGTTTCGTCAGCTGCGGTGGTGTTTTACTGTGAGGATAAATTATGGATGCTGCAGGAAGGAGTGCGCTTACATGGAGATACAGAAGATGCTAATAAAAGGTTTGTAACTGTAGTCTGAAGGCAATGAAATGTTTGCTCACTTTTGGTTCAAAGGTGTCAGTGTTCTAGAATTCATCCTTATTATTTTCTAATAGGTAAGTGCGATTCATCCTGGTCAAAAATGCTGTTTAACTGTGTTTTCAGCATATGTGAGTTATGCGTTTGGTTTTTAGTTGGCTTCTTATGTAGTTCTGATAAGAATAGTATTGAAGAAAATGGATTATACTGACATCAGACAGCTTGGAGGTAGCCTGGGGAAGACAGGTGCCTTGCCTCTGTGGAAATACTAATTTGCAGCAGATTACAATTCATGGATTTTTATTACTGTTACCAGTAGTGATAGTCATCTTTTACTTTTAATCTTACATTAAAAAGATACATATGTATGTAAGTGGAAAAGTATAAAACATAATTTCTTGTCTTCCATACTGAGTAGTATTTTCCAGATGGCAAATATTTCTGAACTTGAACATCAATTTAGTTTCTTTCCTGTTTATGAATAATAGACAATATTTACAAGTATGTGTGTATGCATTGTTTGCAAAATAATGTAAACAGTGCTCAGTATCATTAACCAAAAAAGAAACTGTATTGCTGTTTCCTAAAATTAAGCAATATTTCTCTGAAAGTAAGCAAAGCTTTAATTTTGAAATGCTGGAAAACTTAAAAATGTTCGTAGAAAATAATGAGGCAGTTCGGGAAATGAAGAGATTGGCATAGGGAAAAGATTAAAATAACCTTGTTTGTATAAGTTAGCAGGGAGAAAAATAAAGCAGGATGCAGTGACCAGTTATTTCTGAGAGAACAGTGACAATAAAGACACGGATTAATTTAGAATAGTGCCAGAGGTGCAAATGAAAATTTAAATTTTGCCTAGACTATCAGAAGACATTTCTAACTGACATTTCTAACTAACATGTCTACTTCATGTAGGTTCATTGCAAGGAGCAATTAATCCAACATCAAGTGAGGAGAGCTTTGTGCTCTTGGGCTTTGCCAAAGAGTGGCTTTGCACAGTAAAGCTGAAAAAGAAAGCTTCTAACAAAGTTTTTGCATTTTTATTATGGGTATAAGTAAAACTAAGGTAACTTGCTAAGCCACAGGATTTTACTGAACTTAAATTGCAGGAAATCATTGTAAAAGCTCTGAAACGTGAATTTCATTCTTAATTTGTTTTAAAAGCATTAAAACACACTCAACTTTATTTAAGTTTAAAGGAAGAGCTACACATATTTCTAAGTTCTGGTTCTGTAAACTTCATTCAGAAGGAGAAGTAACCCACTGATTTAATGGCTGTTTTTATTTAGAGCTACAAGGAAAAATTAGGAATTTCAGAATCAGACTGTCTAGCCAAATCCTAATCCCGCTGAAGTCAACAGGCTTGTTTGGTTTCAGCTGGACCCCGTGTCAGAGAGGAATCCTGGTTTTACAGTTCACAATTACAGAAGCAAAAACAAATTGCACCTTTCAACTGTTCTTCCCTGCCTGCAAGCACATTGCAAACAAATGACAAAGCACTTCAGGAGGAAAGGCTGGGCCACAAAGAACTTGCCAACAAGCCGGTTTATACTTGCTGTTGAAGCACAATAAAGTAGTCTACCTGAGCACAGGGAGCTTTTAAGAGCCTAAGAACAAGGTCATTCATAAAGACTTTGAGACAAACAGGACTGAGCAGAACCATCTTTCCCTACTTTATTTTCTCTCAAGAATTAACTTCCTGGGAAAAAACAGTTTCTGAGACAAGGAAGAACTGGCAATAAGCACAGGCTGAACAACATTTCCTTCAGGGCTTTTGAACAGACGGGGTTTGCTTAATTGTAAAATAAGGATCTGCAGACTCGAATAGACTCAGTGTAAGTCAAGTCCTGTTCTTGTTTCTTTAGTTTATTTTGTATTTGTCTGCAAGTCACCCCATTGAACAGAGTACTTTTTATATTCAGGGTTTCTCGGCATGTTCTAACCACTGCATTACTCATGGACGCTCGAGCCAGTTCTCTGCCAAGCCCTTGCAGTCTTAAATAGCTTAGGAAAACAGATGAGCCTTCTACCATGTCTTAAAAATTGGTAAATAAAGGCCGTTTTGGGTGAGTAGCAGCAAGTTCCAAAGTTCACACCAAAAACAATCTGCTGTCTGTCTCTCATCCTTTGCAGGGACAGAGCACAGCTCTGCATCTGAGCAGGGTGAAATGGAAGAGAAAAACAATAGAATTGCAGATGCAAACCACTCAGAGATTTACAAGTATATAACTTAGGCTATGAGTAGTACCTACTAAATTATTGCTGTTTGAAAAAAGAATGAATACCATCTTACCATAATGCTGGATTGAAACAACTGCTTTATGGCTGTTGAAGACACTGAGATGTCAGTAGGTTGAGTTCATGTTGGGCTGTGCAGTTATGAAATTTGCAAGCTGACAAGGCCAAACTGAATGGTACATTTTCCCAGCACTCTATTTTTGCAGGATTTTGGCAGGGCGGGGAGTTAAGGATGAATTCTTCATAGAGCAAGTTTTCTTCAGATGCTTCTCAATAGTTGTTAAAATGAGACGCTGCTGGATATTCACTACCTGCTGAAATTACATCAAGTTCCTTTTAAAAGCCAACATTTAAATCCCTCTGCCTACAGATATGACAGTTCTGCTAGCCCATCCTCAAAAGTGGAAGAAATGGCAACGGTAAGTAGTATATCAATTTATTGTCTGCAATGCTTAAATACTGATTTTTCAAAAACTAGTCCCCATGGTTTAGGCCGTTGCTTTAACATCTGTTTAAGTAGTATTCCTGAAGTTCTTGTTTTAAATGCTGAGTAAAATGTCTGTGCTGTGAACTTGTTGCATGTAGTAGAATGAGCTTGCCTGTTAGCTATAAAAGTCCAAAGCCTTCCTAGCTAGGCCCTAAGTCTAGCTCTGCCAGATTTCAGTTCTTTCATAATGACAGAATAATTGCATGCATCTTTTCCTAGGTCAAGACACTCACATATCTTGGCAACTGTAACCAACCTGTAAATAGATCAAAACTTACACTAAACAATAATCTCATGTATTTACTTTGTTTCGTTTCATTTGTACAAGGATGAAAAAGAGTAGCTGGCTTGGGCAGGCAGTCGGGTAGAACCTCTTCTGCAACATTTCCATGCACAGAGTTACCATGTAAATGTAAATTTTGAAGTAGGAAATTTTTTTTTATGTATGTTTCCTTTTATAAGCGCAAGCTCATTTTAAGGATAAAACAACAGCTTTATTTCTGATGTAATTTTAAGTGCATGCTGTTGAAATAACAGATTTTCTTCCAAGGATTATATTTTCTAGTTTAATTACTTTATTACCCTGTATTACTAACATGTTTTTCCTCATCTTCAGTTGGGTGGTATAAGCACAGAGGGGACTAAGAAGGTATACAGTGTATAATCAAAGGCACAGAGGATGTAAACTGGCCACCTCCCTTCTCTCATATTTCAAAAACAAAGGGATAATCTATATTAATATATGGCTGAGCAAAGATCTTATCAGAGAATCCTGCGTGTTATATAAACATATGATATAAAGCTGTATTATAGCTAGACTAGTAAAATATTATGAATATGGTGAACAACAAAGTAGTAAGGTGGGTTTTTTTGAAAAAAGGAGAAAGAGTTTCAGCTAAAATAATTCAGGAGTTAAACAGTTGTCTGCACTTCTACCATCTGAGACTGTGAGCTGAGAGAAATATGGATGGGACAGAGCCTCTCCAGTTTAAGATTTGATCCAAACAGAGATGGGGAATAGGATGACATTTTCCCCACTTTTACCACTAAGTGCTGTCTTGCAATAAGAAAATGGACTGTAGTGTTAAATTACTAAATCTCTGTTGGGAGGTCAACGTGTGAATTTTAAAATACACTGGTCAAGGAAGAAGTGATTGGGGAAAACTAAATTGAGAGATACAGTGCAATAAGGATGCATTTGGATAAAATAAGTAAACTATGCCCTTATCCAAAACATGCTACAGTATGAGGACAAGATGAGTAATTCTCCTTATTATATGTGTAGAAGTCTATAAAATGCATGCAATTTTACAACCCTCAGTTGTGTATTTTAATAATACGTTATTTAATGGACTGACAGAGTTTGCTCACCTCTGGGACTTGTGACACAATTTGTGATGTGACATGTGAAATGTGATTTGAACTCACATGTAGAACTGAAACCAGGTTACCTTACAATTTTTAACAGGCTGAAATGTGTAATTCTCCAAAGTCAACTGTAACAAGTGGTCATTCTTTTGATACAAACCAAAATGAAATAATGGAGAAAAGTACACTGGAATGGAATGAACAGCTGGAGAAGGAGATTTTCAGTGGTAAGTGTGTGTCCTTACTTTGTTCTGATGGTATTGTTACCAGAAGTGGCTGTGTTTTGAGAGAATTTTCTGCAAAAGCACAGGCTTTATAGACATGGCTCATTTCTAGCAGAGTGGCTACTTTTTGTTCTCTTCATCTGACCGTGGAATGTCTACTCCAACATTGACTTCAAGAGATGTCACTGATCACTCTTTCAATACATTTTATCTCATACTGATACAGTTCAGAAGAGTCACATGTAGCTGTGTACAGTTCTCCCTGCTGTTTCTGTTGGGAGCCCACACTGCACCCTCTAGATGCAGACATGTGGTTCTGTGAGAATTCTATTCCAGTTTCCTGCATGCATAATTTTGATAATGATGAATTACTGGGCTGATTTTAAAAACTGTAAAGCCACAAACCACAGAAGCAAGATGCATTATGGCATTCAGTTAGCTTTCTGGGAGCCTTTATAGCCCCAGTCAAGAGTTGCACGTTCTTTTTTAGCTTGGCTCATGTCCTCCCAATGAAAGACTCAGAAACAACTCATCTTTTTTCTTGTTCTGAGTTTCTCAGGAGTATTCTCTTTTGTGTGCTGAAGAGAAACTTAGAAAAATGAAGAATTTTAGTACCTTCAGATCACATTTTATTCCAACTATACATACTTATCAATGTCAATGCTTTCTTAATGATTTTGTACTGTTAGCACAGATCTGTAATGACTGGTCAGTCAGTCTTACGTACTTAAGTGGATCAGGAAATTCTGTAACAAAACAGTCATATCCATTGTATATTATGTATATTCTGGTATTTTCAAAATACCAGAAGAAGACAATTAGCAAAGGCATAATTTGTTTTGACAACAAAAGTAGTTTTAGTACATTGCTGTCAGTCTTCTGACTGAATATCTTGGTTAATTGAGCTATATAATGTTTAATTCCAGTTCATGAGGTTGCCTATATATATGTATATAAATATGTATTTGTTGCTAGATTGAATCCTAACTATTTAATTACCCATTCTTATCCAGAAAATGCCATTTTCAGTGCTCAATTAAGTGTAATAGACTACAATTCAGAAGAGAACTTCTTTTATGAATGAAACAAACAGTGGACACGCCAGAGTACTGAATATGCTTCTTTGATGGTTTGCAGGATTCTGTTTTCTTACAGTTACATCATAACTGTGCTTTGTGAACATGCAGAAAGGTCCATGGTTGCCTAGTGAATTCTTTTCAGGGATTTTTTTGCTTACAAACTATATTTGGAAGGTTCACACACACACAAATATACGTGTGAGTGAGAACTCAGACTTCAAATTGTTTTGTTCTTCTTTTGAATAGCATGAAAACTAACATTTACATAAAGAGCAGTCATGGCAGAGGACATTTTTTTTCTTGTAGTTATAATGGGTGACTCCTGAAAGGTCCTATGGAGGAAGAATGTGTGGTTTGGGAAGGGTTTTGAATTCTTTTAAAGCCAGTTCTGATTATTAATGTAGTACGTGAAACTTTTTAACATAAATACTCAGAAGATTATTAAAGAAAACAAAACCAAGTGTGTTTTTTTTTTTTTTCCTGTGCAGTTCTGAGTGATCTGGATGACCAGCTGGCCCAGGAACAAATCCAAGACCCTTTGGACAGGACAGTTTCTACTAGCAGTGCATCAAATGTCCAAAGTAGTAGTGCATTCCCTACTTCAAAGAGGCAGACTGCTAGTAGGGGGCAACAGAGAAATGACTGGAGTGATATGCCTAGCACATTTTGCCCAGATGGACTGAGAACACTAAGGGCCAAAGATGAACACAAGATTTTCATCAGACCAAGGAAGTTACACAGTGCATATATGAACTGGCACCAAACAGCCTTTCAAGAAGATTGCAGTTATGGTGATGCAATCGATGGAAATCCTCGTCTGCACCGTAGGAGGCTGTCTTCAGTTTCTTTCGGACGGTCTTCAGAAGGGAGCTTATATCCTCCTTCTGTAACACAGAACAGTGGATTTAGGCACAAGAGTTGTATGAACAGGGATACAGCTGGCAGAAGTTACTCTGTATGTTCCCTTCGGAGATGTCCATCATCAGTATCTTCTGATCAGCTATCAGCATCAAGTTTACAGCATCCATTGGCAAGGGAGAGCAAGAATGGTTTTGTACCAAGGTTTGGTCGACAGAACCCAAAGAGAATTCCTCTGTCTTCCATTGTATGGAACAACACACCAGACTCTTCTGAAGAAACTCCAGAAAAAATGTTTAGAACTCAATCACTGATGGAGTTTCATGCTACAGACTATGGCAGATATCCCAGCTCTTTACAAGAAACTAAGAAACACTCAAGTTACCACTCAAAACACCACTATAGAAGATCTATTTCAAGTAGTAATTGCTTTAGCAGAGTTAGTTGCCCTGACAAAGCTACTTCTCCGTTGCCCTTTGATAACTGGGAAAACTATCCTTTGTACAAATCAGAAAATAATCTCTCTAGATCCTACTACAGAGATACCTCTTCTCATGGCAAGTTGTATGCAAACCAAAAAAATTCTTCTTATGGAAGAAAAGACAGCTATCCTTCTTGGGCTGATATTCCTCAGTGTTACAGTGATGAAGTGTTTGTTTCCCCTGATGCCAGCTTTGAAGTGTTTATGGCCAATTTAAATGACCAGCAGTGGGCACATACAAAGAATGCCAAGTTTGGTTCACAGCGCCTGCAGAACGATTTTCACATGTACTCTCCAGAAAATACAAGTGTCAAAAGGATGACAAGAACTGCAAACAGAACTTCTTCAGAATTCACTGAGGGCTGTCAGCCTTGGCTAAATCGTAGCTCTTCTGTTTCTTCATCTGGTATCAGAACTGATGAGTCAGTCTTTCCCAGTTCAAAGGACCAACCAAAACCTACAGGACTGAACAGGAATTCAGTTGTCATTACCCAAAGGAGTACTAAGGCAGACTTTGCACACCTGGAAAGGGCTGAATGTATGAAACAGCAAGATGGAAACATGCTGTTACAGTCAGTTCCTCAACAAGCAGATACAAGCTACATCAACGCACGGAGTTTTTCCTCTAACAGCCCTGCTTCTGCCATGTGGCAAAGAGATGTATCTCTCTTTAACACAATGACATCAAAGAGACAAACCCAAGCCACTGCCAGAGGAGATACTGCAAAAATTTATATATCAAATGGTGATAAAAGAAATTTGGAAATGAAGGAAAATGATTGCCCACCCAACAGCGTGTTCAGTCAGCCTCTCTGTATTTCCCCAGCTGGTAAGAACAGGAAAGAACCTTTTCTTCCAAGTCAGAAAGAATGGGAACATAATCTGCATTATGCAGCACAAAGAGAGAGCATCAAACAGGGTAACTGGAGTGCAGAAGCCCTTAACGAAGCTACTCCAAAGAGACAGTCCTCCCTACTGAATGTTACTTCTGCTCTATCCACTGAAAAATTAGCAAGCTGTCAAGGCATGTTGTCCTGTCCTCCTGAGTGCTCATCTAGTTTCTCAAAAAGCTCTCCACAAGCACTTTCTCATAAAGACAATTCTCAATGCTTAGGAACACTAACTAGCTCTTCAGTAAATTGCACATTTACTGACTCTCAAGCAGAAGAGAGAAAAACAGCTCAAGTGAGCAGAACAGGTGTTAGCAAAAAGATTTCACAGAAAACATGGCAAAACGCAAGCACTTTAGTTATTAAGGACTGTAATGGACAATTCACTGCTAGTTCTCCACAAAATGGAAATAATGGAAATTCTGGAAATATTTATATTCATAGTTTTGATGGAGACCCCAATACCTCTGAAAATAGTTTAAGTTATTTTTGCCTTGAAAAAGGAACTGGAAAAATGAGGAGTACTTCACCTTGTATCGGAAGGTTTCACAAGCAAGACAGCTCACCAAGACATACCAGTAGCTGCAGTATTACTGGCTCCCCTGGCAGAAACAGCTCCAAATCTTCTGACCCCCTTGTTATTTATTACACTTTGCCTAGAAAATCAGCTAGCATTGCGGGCAGTATTATGTCAGATACACCCATCTCTTTACCTAGAGAAAGCAGAACAACATACGATTGTTTGAGGTCTGAAACTCCACATAGAGCTGACCCCTTTTGTTCTAATCAAAGAGATGTGTCTTCTTTAGACCCAACATGTTCCTTTTTAACATCAGCATCATTAAATGCTGCTACAAGTAATAAAGATTACCCCAGTCCTTTAACCAAAAGTATGAATGATTCAATAAGTAGTAGTACATCAGTTGATCTGACAGACAGATGTAAACATCTAAGTAGAAGAGAATCCTCTGTGTTTTCAGATTATAAGGAGGGGGGAAATTTTTTGCAGAAATATAAAACCACAAGCACATTTACAGTTTGTGTTGATGAAGATCATGTCAAGTATCATGAATTAGTTTCAATTTATTACACACTACCACGGAGGCATTCAAGAACATTTTGTAGCCTCTTTAGAGATAATTCAGAGGATGCAGATTTACCTTGTCCCAAAGAAAATGCTCAGTCACCAAGAATACAAAACAAGAAAAATGAAGATCATGTGAGTTTAGCAAATGGCTTTTTCCCTACTACTTCAGAAAAAGAGGTGCCTTCATATTCTTCTGATCAAGTATCTTCAGTTTTGGTCACGCCTCAGAATTTAAGAACTGCTGCTGATAGTGAAGAGGAGAGTTCTCACTTTTCCCCTAGCTCTGAGAAGTCAGTGAGTGTGGTAACTAACAAGAAAGAAAATTCAGCATATCTTTCATTAGCAGAAAATGTGCTTTCTGATGTGGTGACAAAAGAAATTTCTTTTGGTGGCCCACAACCCACTGCAATAGTGGCTAAGTCAGGTAAGGTCATTTCTGATGCTTCAAGCAGCCAAAATGCAGAAATACATCTGAAAGAAAAGAAGGAAATTTTACAAAGAGCCACACCACTAATGTCCACTTCATCAACCCCTCCCAAGCCAGGCAGACATTTAGAGAATCGTTTATATTCTACTTCAACGAATAAAAATATTATTCAGAAGGGAAGCTCTGAAAGTTGCTCTCAGCCCCCAAAAGTGAACAACAGGAAAAATTTGAACAGTTTACTCCTCCGCTCCGGAGAGAAGAGTTCCCTTGGAAGGAGTGGTAACACAGCACATGCTGATGTGCCACTTACTCCCGTGGAAGACGTGTACACAGATAGTACCCAAGTTAAACAGAGAGTAAATTTCCTACACCAAACCACCCCTCTGCGTAATAATAAATTTAATGGACTGCAATTAAGAGCTGACAGTTCAAGAAAAAAAGAAAATGGTTTAAACTTTTGTAGCAAAGTGCTTCCAGAGTCTCAGAGAAAAACATCTGAGGTGAGCACAGCTTCCAGTGCTGATCCATTACTTCAGCTAGGCAAAGTGACTAGCACAGATACAGATGAAGTAAAGAATTTAAAAATTAAAAAAGAGCAAAACTCACAGAGTTCTCATATGGGTAAAGTTTACAGCAGTTTTCAGGAATCAAAGAGGCGTAGTGAAGGCAACCTGAACACTAAAGATAAAGTTCCCAGAGCTACACAAGATAAGAAGATAACACAGAGTGCAGAAGATGAGAACAAACTTCTCTCTGACTGCACAAGAGACAAAGTCAAAGATATAGAAAAAAGGAAAAACAGACCTTCAATTAAAAATAAATTGGCAGCTGTTTACAAAACAAGTCGTAAATTTTCAAGTAAAAATTTACCCCCCAAGCCACACATAAGTAACATTTTTTCACAGAATGATGGAAGTGCCACTTCTTTAGAGGTCAACATGTCCCTTGACTCATTGATTTCAATGGATTCTCACCAGCCATTCCTGGAGTTGGACAATGAAAATCAGAATCACAGTCTGAACTCTGATAAGAATTTGCCAAGACCAAGAACAGCTGAGAATAAGAAGACTGAAAATCAGAATGATCCTTCTTTGCTTAACACCAAAAGGAGGCCTTTTACAAGTTCATACACCCAGAAGGAAGCCATCAGTCCTCGAAAAACTGCAGTGAAAGTGGAAAATAGGCCAAGACTCACAACTCTATTTCCAGATAAAGCAGTAACCATGAGAAATAAGAATTCCCAAATGCTTGATCTTGGGTTAGAAAGCAAAATCCAGCCCATCACTCCCAGTGCTACTACCTCATATCCACTGGATGAAGAGAAAGGAAGAGCTAGCAGTCATGCCTGTGCTCCTCCCTCGCCACTTTTAACTGACAAAAACTTAAACACCTATGTAAATAACTGCTTGCAGGCAGACACATGTCCAGAGCAAAACTTGGCTTCCCAGACAGTGCTTGGTCAGCGTCAAAATACCTCTCAGCCTACTGGCTTAGAAAACGCTAACCTCAATAGCTATCGGTTGCGCAAGAGCCATGCGAAAAGTCAGCGTGAGCGTCACCTCTCTGAGAGCATTTGTGCTCGAGATTCCCTTGAGACCTCTGCCTCAGGAAGCAATATTCTACCCAAAGATGGCATACATGGGAAGAGATTTAAATCTTACTCAGAGCTGTTGTCTTGTGACGAGAATGAAAACTGGGCGTCAGACGATGAGAAATGTTATAGCACTAGAAATTTAATGTACCCGTCTGTGGAATTTGGTATATTTGGCAAAGAGCAACAACTGGCTTTCCTGGAAAATATCAAGAGGTCACTCACAGAAGGGCGATTATGGAGACCATGTCTTCTTAGTAACCCTGGCGCTTTCAGAGATACAGAGAATTCTTCTATAAACAGGGCTGAGCTTCTGAGCTCGAGTTCTGCTGGGAGCAAAATGTCATCAGCTGCTTCATCGCCCCGAGAGCTGACTGATACCTACATGGAAGACCCAGCCGCTTATTCGGACTCAGACAGTGATACCACCACCGATGATGAATATTACCTAGATGAGATAGATAAAGAATCAGAGCTATGAAGGGACCGTGGTACTAAGAGGGCATGATAGCGTGGTAGTTTCTGGGCAGGCAAAAACATGTCAAATACGTTGAGTCCATTCTTGTGCTGCTATAAATCAGTACAGCTTCCTTAGTTTCAAGGGAGTTAGTATGTTATATTAGCTGAGCATTAGACTTTTGTATCAAATGTGTGGCTTCACCATTCCTGTTTCTCTTAGCAGGGAAAAACAATGTTAAAAAATCCCTTCCCCAAATACTAGAAGGTAAATAGCTGTGGAGTTTTGGGCAGTGTGAGTCCAGGAATGGCTGAGTCAGCAAGCAGTAGTTAGGTTCCTGCCAGTTACAAAGCGCTGGAATGGATAAATTTTAGCTTGAGCTGCTTTTTCTTACAGAACTTAATAGAAAACCAAGAAGTTAATTTGCCAATAATTTGCTGTTTCTCTGATGTTCCTCATTATCAAGCATGATAATGCTAATCCATCTCACTGAACAAATATCCTCACAAAACGAAACCTCTTAAATTTTTACAGCATATTCTGTATGAATGTTATTTTTCTGCATTCCTGGGAAGTGTAGCAGTAATGTCCCTGGTGGCATTTATTCTGCTGTGCTGTTGAGGCAGATTCCACATCAGGACTTTCCAGCATTGCAAGAGCAGTGAGCAGTGTGAGTTGCAGAAGTATTTCTAGTGTAGGAGAAAAAGCTCAACACAGGGTACAGCACTAAAAACTGACCGAAAGAAAGACAGCTGAGCATGGAAATCTGCTTTCCAGACATGGAAGATTCATAACTGGCACAGCTTTGGTTACAGTTGACATGATTGGCCAGATTTCTGCATTTGACTTAGAAACAGGTCAATTTGGATTAGTAGTCAGACACTTTTAACAATTCAAAATATGAAAATATTCAGCCTGTTGATTTCCTATATAAACCTCATAGGTTGAATCTTAAGTTGTTGTGGGAAGATAACCAAAACAACTTGTGAGGTCCCAAAGTTCTGCAGCTGCCTCTGCTTGGCTGGTCTCAGGATGAGGCAGCTGCATCCACTGGGCTCCTTCAGGGCAGCAGCACCTGGGGCAGCCTGAGAGGGCTTTTGGCTGGGGCACCACTACTCTGGTAGTACAGATTGGTAGCTTTTTACATGCAAAGTAAAAAAAAAACAGTAGGAAAGGCTCTTTGCCCTTTGCTAAATTACCATCCGTTTTTGGTATTTTTAAACTGTTCCTGCTGTGACCACAGTACTCTTTATCCTCCAAACTGAACGGCTGTAAACATGTTCCATTGGCTCTTCTTCAGCCACAACAATAATGTAGTATTATTACTCAGTAGCCAAAACTTGTCCCTGGCCATTAAATTTCTAACTAAGCTCTGTTCTCTTTTTATGAAAAATCAGAAGTGGCTCACTGAGCCAGAAAATATATTTTAAAATAATTATACATGTTCTTCTACTTAATTTCTAATTTCACATATGGTCTGAAGTGATGGTCCATATTTTTATATGCTTTTTAATCCAATAAAATTTCTGTAGGATATAACTATATTTTTCTAACTCAAAGGACAGTATACTGGTATTTTAAAATTGTGTCTTTCACACAAAACAAGCTTGTACCACTGACTACTCCACAAGAAACTAAAAGATGAAAATATTACAGTTAGGTAAGAGGTATCCTTATTTTTTCATACTGTAAGCTTCGTTAAAGAAGTGGGTCTGTAGTTCAAATCTGTACTGATGTGTAAGTATTATTTTATGCTGGGGTAATTTGTCTTTAGTTGTACATAGAAGGACTAACATAAACTGTATACTTACAGTCAGAATTGATCTCTATGACATGCCTGTTTCACAAGGATATAAGAATATGCTGACATGGGCAATGCTGTAATGAAATGACTACTGTATAATTGCAGTCTTGTAAAATGTGGTATTCTAAGGAGAAATTATGTTTTTCTGTAAATGTTTCTATTCTCTGTGTACAGGATTCTGTAGAGTAAGACAATAAAACCAGCTGAGTATCTGTGCGGAATTTCTGCTGTTGTACATTTCTGCAAAATATATTAATCCAAAAATTTGGGATACCAGCCTACATAAGGTAAAGAATAATAAAAGAAATGTTTACAAAGGAAGTAAATGGTCATACAGTTTTTCTTGACTAGAGGTGGATGGTTTAGAACATTTTTATTTGTAAATATTTTCTACCCATTCAACAGTAGTTGGATTAAGTTTTCACCTTGCAGGCATAAATTTTTTTCATTTGCTATGCTGTGTATGACAGGAAATCAGGTGGCTTGATTTAATGTAAGCAAGTAAAAACTGCTTTTGATTGTAAATCAGTTGTGGAAGACTGCAGCCTGTTGAGGATCTGTAAACTAAAATTTCACTGAACTCTAACAGTTGATTGCATGAAAACATAGGGAGAAATACCTTCCGAGTAGCAATCATTTCCATTCATTTTAGCAATTTTGACACTTCCACTCTTCCAAGATTTTCTTTGGCAAAGATATATTCTATAAATATTTATAATTTATAGGATTTTCATATTTAAAACTATTTGTTTGAAATAAATTCCGCATTCACATGAAAAAATGTATTGGTACTGCATTTGTTTTTCACTTGCTGTGAATGCAATAGATTATAAAAAAAAATTTTTAAAAATCCAGCATCTTAATATGGTTGCCAACATCATCAGGGTGCTGATGCCAACAAAGCCATGGATTGAGCGGGGCAGCCAGTCTTGGTCCGTCTTGCAGCTGTAGCCAGCAGCCACATCAGCTGCTGGGCTCAGGCCTGCATCCTGCACAGGAAGGATGTGCTGCCTTCTCCTGTCCTGCCAGCTGATGAGTCTCCAGCACACAAAGACTTTCCTGTCAGTGGTAGAATCTTTACAGTAGACATATTAAGCCCTTAGAGAGCCATATGCCTACAACTTGCCTTGAGGTGCCAATACTCCATGCAGGGGCCAAGGGTAGTGTTTGGTGAGTAGTTTTACAAGGTGATGATCTCCACATGAAAATCCCTTCAGCTGCAGTTAGGCCTGAAAGAAACCTGGCTGCCATGTGCCTGTAATGGTGTGTGAGACTCATCACGGTCTTTCAACCTTAATTACTGCAGCCAGTATTTGTGGTACCTGAGCTCAGTGATGCAGTCCCTCAGTCTGGCTTCAGAAGGAAACATGGTTTATGAACTAAGGTGGTTTATCTGTCTAGACCTCTGTCCACCCAGTAGGTCATGCATGTGCCCAGATGATCTTTTAGCATTCTACCATCTTGATGACATTTGAAAGAAGGGACAGAAATCTCATGGTTTCATCAAAGGATAACTCAGGGTGGGTGTGACCTCAGAAGGTCTCCAGCCTCCTGCTCGCAGCAGATTAGCTTCGAGGTCAGGGCTGGCTTCTCAAGGCTTCATCCAGTTGAGGCTTGAAAATCTCTGAAGATGGAGACTGGACAGCCTCTCTGGGCAACCTGTACCTCAGTCTGTAACATGGACACATTACAGGGTGACCATCTCTTCTTTCAACTCATGCCAGTTGTCTTTCATCCTTATGCCCTGCACCATCTCATGATCTTCCTGGGGGCTTCTGTAAGGCCCACCCCCTCATCGAAGGTATCTCTTAACAGGCTTAGCAAGTCCAGCTGCCCCAGCCTCTCCTCACAGAGCCGATGCTCCAGCTCTGCCATCTCAGTGGCTTCCCCTGGAACTGATCCAGTTTATTGATGTCTTGTATTGTGGAGGCTGGATGCAGGATCTAGATGTGATCTAACAAGTACTGAGTGGAGGTGGATAATGACTCCCCTTGACCTCTGGCTCTGCCCGTGTTCATACAGCCCAGGCTGCTGTTGGCCATCGTTACTGCCGGGGCTCATTGACGGCCCATGTCCCTCTCCCTGCCCAGCAGGACCCCCTGGGCCATTCTCTCAGAGCTGGTCTCAGCAGCTGGTCCCAGCTCATACCAGAACAGGGTATGAGCTTCCCAGGGACAGTGGCCCAAAAGCACTATCAGGCCCAGAGCCCCCCACCTCCTCAGAGCTCCTCCTGCTCTCCCTGCCCATGGCTCATGACACCATTTCAGCCCAGCCTGGAGCCATCAGTCCCTGCCCCACTGATGGCACAGATCATTGGTCTCCACCTCTCCACTGCCCTTCCTGGCCAGCCCACCCTGTTGAGTCTGGCCCTATCTGCAGGGTGACATCCCCAGGACAGGCAGCTAGCCCAGAGTGGTGTCTGACCCCAGTTTCCCTCACAGGGACCGATCCTGATCTGCAGATTGATGTCCCCACCTGACCTCAGCCCTCACCTGTACTCTGCAACATGACACAAGTTTTCTCTCACCTGTTGGGAGTATCACACATGGTATGTTGGTGGAGATCTGTGGCTGTCTGAAGTGAGGGAATTGAGGAGACTAAAGACAAAAGCAAGGAGGAAACCTGACTTGGTAATTCCCCCTTCAAGGAACCTGTTTTTCATGGTCTATATGCACAGAGACTTGAAGTTCACGTTATTCAAAACCAGGCAGAATTCATTTGTGCTCTCATTGCTTTGCATGTGAAAATCCAGGCTTGCCCGGAAGCTTCATTGAATTCTCCTACAGTCTCGTAAGCCCTCCCATCTACTCATACCTTGAAATACTTCTTGGTAGCAGCAAGTAGTAAAAATGATAAAACAACCCTAGGAGACAAATCGTTTGAGTTTTACCCTCTTTACTTGTATCCCAACATTTTAACTCCATGAAATTACCTTGTTGTTACATTTGCTAGAGGATTCTGTTATCCCTTTTTCCCCATCACCACGCATCACAGCACTGATGAGGGCCACCAGCAGCACCTCACCCACAGGCCTCAGGAGCACCTGGGCATGTGTGCATGCCTGAGCCTCCTCTCCGGGGCACGGAACTGAGCCCAGGGACAGGGAACAATGTGTCGGTGCATCCTAACAGGGTCCCTGCTCTGTCCTTCGCTTTAAATACAATTGCTATGGGAAACCCCAAAAAGAGTGAGGAATTTTAAACTGTGTCAGGGTTTTGGGGTTTTTTTCCTTTTACAGCAATTTACATCAGCAGACACATGGCAGTAACAATAAGCTATAAAGAAAGACGATTTTTTTTTCCTCTTTAAATTCCAGGCTAGCTGTTCAGTTGCCGGCAGAGTTACACCCTAAACCACAGGTAATGTCTTCTTTGAGGGGGGGCGACACACCCCCCAGTCATCTGCTCTTCAGCGCGTCCCGCAAAGCGCCCACAGTCAGGGAAGAAAACCTCTCGGGACATGCAAGCGCAGACCAGTGGGTCCGAGCCCGCTCCTCGCTCTCAGAGCGGCTGTGCTGTGTTTTTCGCGGCTCTCGGGAAGTGCACGGCTCCGAACCCGTTCCCGTGCCTGAGCCCCGCGGGCAGGGCGCGCTCCCGCCGCCGGCGCGGTCCGGCGCACACGGGCTGGGCTGGGCTGGGCTGGGGCAGCCTCTCACCCCCCCGATCTCCCCGGAGACACCGCGGGACGGCCCGGAGGAGGAGGAGGAGAACGAGGAAAGGCGGCGCCGGATTCAGCCGCCCGGGAGTAGCCCGGCCCTCCCCGCCTCCCTCCGGCTCTCCCTGGCCCCGGCCCCGTCGGGCCGCCCCGCGGGGCGGGGAGCGGGCGGGGGCCGCGCAGGGCCGGAGGAGGCCCCGGACCCCGCTCCGAGCGGGCGCGGTGGGGGCCGCGGAGCGATGGGGGCCCGCGGGCTGTCGCTGCTGCTGGTGCTGCTGCTGGGCGCCGCGGGGCCGCTGCTGCTGCTGGCGGAGGCGACGAAGCCGGCGGACCCCGTCAGCGCCAAGCGGAGCCTGGCATGGGGCCCCGGGCTGGCCGCGGGGGTCACCGTGCCCGTGCGGTACTTCTACATCCAGGCGGTCAGCGCGGCCGGACGCAACTTCTCCCGCTCTCCGCCAGGTACCGTTCGTGTACTCCGGGTGGGCAGGGGCGCGCATGGAGACCCTGCCCCGGGCTGCGGTTTCACCGCAGGAGCTGGCCGGAGCTGCCCACCCCTTCCCTTCTTCTCCTCCTCCTTGCTTCCTTCTTTCCTTCCTTCCTTCCTTTCCCCGTTCCGTGTGCTCGCTGTGCCATCGCTGTTCCCAGGCTGCCCCCCGCGCCCGGTCCCGCACCCGGTCCCGCACCGCCCGGGACATGCAGGTCCGATGGCAAGCGAGGCACATGGTCAGACCCTCCTTTCTTCTGGTACTGCCCAGTGCTTCCTCTGCTCTCACCAGTAGTCTACTCTAAATAATATGTAATTTACAGCAAAGAACCAGCAAGCTCAAAAGGAACCAGTGCTCCTGGAACTAGTGGACGTAAAATCCCAGTACACCACTGGGAGTGGTAACGCAATTATTTTTAATGCCGAACACAGACCAGTTGCTTAAAATTTCTGTCTCGGTCAGCACAGCCCTCTGGGCTCTCTTATCCTACTGCTGCTCCGTTAAGGAGTAATTTTCATCTGTTGTTTACTCAGCACAAGCACAAGCCATCCCGTGACACTTCTCCTGAGGGTGGGAATTGGGTTTGTTCTCGTAGGCCAGTAGTATGATGCCAGTCAGCTATTTGCTGCTGCAAGTTAACTCCACACACTATATTAATAGTTTAAATTTGGAATAAAAATTACTTTTGTGTCACAGATTCTATAATGAAGATAACCCTGAGATAGCCCCAGAGGAAATCCTGGGTTGTAAATTTATACTGGGTAGAAGCTACTTACTTTGCTGTGTATTATTTACTGTTCACAGAGATGGTACTGAGAGGGCAGCTACCAGGTATGCAGGGCCTCTTCATGTCTTGTTAGTTAGAAAGCTGCTGCCTGCAGAATCAAAGGGTAGACATATATTATACTGGGTATGTCTTCAGTCTGACAGGACCATGGATACTTCAGATCTTTCAGGTCTGGACTTTCTCCATCTGCTGTTGCAGCTTGGTGTTGGATGTCAGCACACTTTGTAATTGCAGTCAAGAATGTGACTGCATGCTCACTGCCAGTGAAGTGGAGGCTGATATCAGCTGCACAGCGAAGGCCTTGGGTTCAAGCACCAGGTTGCTAAAGGTGAAAAGGTGTGAAGTTCAGTTAGATTCTCATGCTAGTTTAAGTCCTCCAAGATAAACTGGTAGGACATGGGTACTGAGAACCTAGTTTTGATCGCGGTGTGTTCGTGTGTGTTCATATTTATGTTAATAAATTCAATGTCCCAGGAAAGTTTCCAGGTCCCGATGCCATCTGGCATGGAGTGATCTCCATTCATCCCATGACCTGCTGTGGCCTCCAGTCAAAGACAGAGCATGCGTGCTGCCGACAGGGAAGAGCTGTTGCCTCAGCCTGTGCTAACTGCTGTCCCATGCTGAGAATTGTTTAGGAGTGTGCCAAGGATCCTTAAAAAAATTAACAGTAGACCTGATCATATTGCAGTGCATGAGCACTGTTTAATGTATTCATAGAGACCCTGGCTATAAATTTCTGTTCTCGAATGATTTAAAATGTTCAAATTCGATCTGTAAAATGTCATTAAGAATTACAATTAACAATATTTATTCAGGCACCACTCTCCAATATAAACTAAATACATCCCAAAATATCCCTAATGAGATAGCAAAAAATGGACATTATCACCTCCATTGCAAAACAGGAACACCGTGATCAGAGCAGAAGAGCTATGGTTAAGGCTGTGCATTGTGAGATTTGTCCAAATCTATTAAATTGTTTTTTGTGTGCATTAGAATTTCAGTCAAATGGGTCAGTACTTACTGGAATCCATTATAAAACATGTATAGCATAATTAGTAGATTTTAAATCCAGATTTGTTTTCTGAATGTCAAGTCTGTTCACCAGAATTGATATGCATCATTGCACATCACACTGAAATTTCACCCAGAGGCTGTAAGTCTTTGACTGCCTCTGTAGGAAGATATCAAACAATGCAGAATTAATTCATTCCCTAGAAAAATTATTTAAAAGATTAAAAAATCCCTGCTGAAAATACAGAACTTACTTTTAGTGTAAACTGCATAGATTTTTTTTCTTTGAATACTGGGATACACCTTGTCATTCTTTCCTGCTGGGTTTTACCCTAGGTTTAACAACTGCCAGCCATGTCTTTATGTGCTATTGACCGTGATAAAATCAGCTGTTAACTGTTGTTCAGATGATCTACACACTCTGCTAACAAGTATTCTTCAAGGCCTCCCAGGTGTTCTTGCAGGTTTCACCAAATGCTTTCAAAGAGCAGAGCATGCTTCTTCCAGCTCTCGTTCCAGTGCTGCCAAACAGAGTTGTACACCTCGGTTCACTCACCTTCGTACCTGGGCACTGCAGCACCTCCCTTCCAGTCTTTGGTTGAGCATAATCCCTGTGCTTTTGTGAGGGTCACACGTAGGACCTCTATTTGTTTGTTGCTGGATATATGCTCTTGCATCCGACTCTGAAAGTATATATTAATAATTCGAATGTCTCTTCAGTGACTCCATCGGTATTGTAGTTTCCATCTGTGAAAGTAACCAGCAAAGATTTCACTAAGTTGAATCAAAAAATCTTCAGATCTTTTAATTTCTCTTCAGCATACATGTCAGAAATAGGGTGACTAGGTTTTTTGTTCTTCTCTAGCAATTTTCCTTAATCAGTATCTTGTTATCTTTTCCCTCTTTTCCTCCATTTCGTCACTTGTTCTTCCATGCATGGCGTACCTCTTTTGCAAGCTGCACAGGAGGAAAAAGATGCATAAAGCAAGTGTCATTATCTGGATTTCTTAAAGTGTCCCATTTTGACTGTGTCTATATTTTAGTCTCTCTTCAGTACTGGGAAATTATTTCTGTACTTAAAATGCTGTCCCAGACATGTTTTCAGGGTAACAGAGAAGTACTAGTGGTACTGATTCAACAAGGACACAGATTTCTTTTATAATTCCTTTGGACTGAGAGAAACAAAAAAGCATGAGTGAAAGTACCATGGTAACTTCCTCCACTTAAAAAATAAAAATAAGCAAAAAGCTATTATAATTAAATACCTCAGTAGAACTTAGAGGCCTTGGCCCCATTACACAATGAATGTTGTGAATTATAAACAAGAAGTCTGTTGCCTCCAATGAATTATTTGTACTTACATGAAATACTCAATCTCGTTTTTCTTCCCCTTCCTTTTCAGTGGAGTTAGCTTCTTCCCAGAGAGCTTTGTTATCAGTCACTTCCCTTATCAAAGGATTCCTGTGTCTAAAGTGCCACCAACTAAAACTAACATATCATTTGGGTAGATCCAGGGCTCCTCATGTCAAGAGCAGGATGTACATAACCAGCAAGGAAAAAGACCCACATAGTTATTTCCTGTAGGTGAGGACAAGGACATGAAATTCAGTAATACTTGACTTGTGATTTCTCAATATTCACTCATTTTTATGACAGCTGAAAAGTTACTTTTCTCTAGTGGGAAATCACTGTACCTAGTAAAAATGTGGTTTAATAAAATGGGTACAAGGAGACAAAGACATGATGCCAACAGAAAGCTGTTTCCTCTGTGATCCTCATGACAGGCTCTGGATTTGAATATTGCTTCATGCAAATAATTCTAGGTGATAGTCATAGTGTGAGGGTACTTGGTTAAAGTCAGCTATTTTGAAGCAAGTTAAAAATGGTAGTTGTGATTTACAGTGACCTTTGGAAGCAGAGATGTTAATTCCTTCAGGAGAGTCATTTAATCTGGATACTCTTGCCCAGTAGTTGACTTGAATCGAATGTCAAGATCCAGTGATCTAAGGAAGACATGATTGATTGTTAGAAGACTGGTACTTACCATTTGTCTGTGGATGCAAAGTATAGAATGAATCATTTAGTACTGTTGGGACACATTCAGATTTTAGTAACATCTTGATTTTATCTGGATTTTTTCAGTTTCATATATTTCTAAATACTACTTGGTGGTAGCATTCACTGTATTTGTTTGATTCACAATATCTAGACTGTCACACTTCATGAATAATTTGTCCCCCTCTTTTTTTTTATGAATAAAGTTTACAATGACCACTTGTGATAGAATTAAAGAACATAACAGATTTATGTTTTTTGTACTCGTATTGTCCATAAATTATTCCATATCCAGTTAAAAAGTCTTAGTGCATTAATGATGAAATGCTAGTGGTCTTTAAGTACCTTTAGCACAGGTCAGACAGATGTCCAGGGAACATCTCTATTATCATTCTCTTATCCCTGCTTTTCAGTAGCTGGGACTTTAAATGTTCAAGACAGTCAGCAGCAGCCCAAAGCTGAACAATTTGTATGTGACTCCTACATGCTGCAACTGCCTTTCTGCAAGCTGGCAAGTATTCTTTTCTCCTGTTACTTTAACTTGGTTTCCTGTCTTTCTTACTTTAGAGGAAATTATTGTTCCTCAGAGCACTAACTTGAAAACTCAGAATTAAACCTAATCTTAGCTTCAAAATACTGTTAGCCTTTCCTTCTGTCTTGTAATCAAATATTTAACTTTTTATTTCCACCTGCAGATATTCCATTTAGAGGTATGCAATGACCAAGAATATTTGGTAGTATGATATTTCATCACTGGAAATTAGTTTTGCCAACTTGGTAATTAAATTAATTAAATTAAAAAATTGTAGTGAGAAAATATATTCAATTCCATGGTCTTAATTCAGTAGAGCTTGCTTTTACCCTTATTTACTAGATGTGATTCTAGTAGCTTAAAGTGCTTTTATCTGGTTTTATTTTCCTCTTTCCAGGGAGATCACAGTTTAAAGTGGTAATTAAAGCACTTTCTCCAAAAGAAGTCACAAGAATTTACACCCCTCGGCCTTTGGATAGAAATGATGGTACATTCCTTATGCGGTATCGGATGTATGGAAGTGTCACAAAAGGCTTAAAAATTGAGATACTTTATGGTGATCAGCATGTGGCTCAATCACCTTATATTTTGAAAGGTAAGAGTATTTTTTGATGTAATGTAATGTGTCAAAGTTCTGAATTAGGCTATATTTGAAAGTGCAATACCTGGCCTGTGGTAGCTGTGGACACCTCAAACAGTTCTGAGTCCCCCATGTGCTGGGCAGGTTCACAGTAATGGAGCTTCAATTAGCAGAATAATTTCACCCTGGTAACATGAAGTCTTGTATTTCTGAAAAGAGAAGAATGTTACTGTTTTCTCAGTTACACTGCAAAATTCCAGAAATTATAGGAAGGATGATTTCCCAAGAAAACTGTAGAAAACATGGAATAAAAAATGCCAACCCACTGTAATGTATACATTATGTTTGCTGTAGAATCACAAATACAGACTCTGCATGCTTTGTTTTCCACAGAACCAGTTTATCATGAATATTGTGACTGTCCTGAAGAAGACCCTGAGGTCTGGCAGGACATTATGTCCTGTCCATCCCAAGAACCTCAGATTACAGAAGACTTCATTTCGTTTCCCACCATTGACCTGCAGCGAATGCTTAAGGAAATCCCAGCAAAGTTCAGCCAGACAAGAGGTGCTATTGTTCATTACACTATTCTCAATAATCACATCTACCGGCGCTCCCTAGGGAAGTACACAGACTTCAAAATGTTCTCCGATGAAATGTTCCTGTCACTGGCCAGAAAGGTATCAGCTTGGATCATGTCAGACTATTGAGGCAGTATCACGGAATCACAGAGTGGTTGGGGTGGGAAGGGACCTCTGGAGAACATCTAGTCCAACTCCCCTGCCAAAGCAGGTTCACCCAGAACAGGTAGCACAGGATCACCCCCAGGGTGGGTTTTCAATATCTGCAGCCTGTCTGGGCAGTCTGTCCCATGGCTCCGTCATCCTCACAGTAAGGAAGTTTTTGCTTATATTCAGATGGAACTTCCTGTGTTTAGGTATATGCCTGTTTCCCCTTGCCCTGTTGCTGAGCACCGTTGGAAAGAGTCTGGCCCCATCCTCTTGACACCCACCCTTAAGATATTTGTAAGCGTTGATAAGATCCCGTCTCAAGTCGTCTCTTCTCCAGGCTAAACATATTTAAATATGGCAGTTCTGCAATTGTTGTTGTATCTTTGGATTTATAATTCCTGAAGTAAGATTTGACTTCCATTTTTTCATCAAGACAATGCTGTGTGTTAGGGGTAATGTGTGGGGGCTGGCCTTGGCAGTAATGAAAATGCTCGGAAAGCTGCAGGGGCTAAGGCCCAACTGTGAGCTGTTTCCTGGCCTCTGGGTGTTCCTTTCGTACTCGCTTGCAGGGCAGAAACTTGGAACTCGTAACTTAAGCACAGCTAAACCTGTGAACTATCCAGTAAATGCACTGAGTCTGCGTGACATGAGAGAACTGAGGAATATGTGTAAGAGTGACAAACAGCTTCTCTGTGTTATTATCCTTTCCTGGGTGTACATTTAGGTTCGTCTTCCTGATGTGGAGTTTTATCTTAATGTTGGCGACTGGCCAGTTGAGAATCGGAGAGCTAATGATACACCTGGTCCTGTACCTGTCATCTCCTGGTGTGGCTCTGTGGATTCCAGAGATATTGTCCTGCCAACCTATGATGTAACCCACTCCACTCTGGAAACCCTGCGTGGAGTCACAAATGATCTCCTTTCCATTCAAGGAAATACAGGTGAATTAGAGAGCGTGGATTTAAAAGAATTTGTGATTTCCATCGAAGAAGCAAGTTGCATTCAAATAATGTGTCAGTCTTCAGTTCAAAGTGCCCTAGGACATCTCTGAATACAAGCAGCTTAGTCTTTACAGACTAAGTGCAGACACTTTTCAACGCTGCCACTAAGTAGATGTGTTATTTAGAATCAAAATTTAAGAAGTCCAGTTTGCAATAAATGTGAATTTTAACTTAAAGGTATCCAGAAGATACCTACTGTGACCTGGCAAAGGAAAACTAGATGCAATTAAAAGGCCTTTCTCCTCAGTAAAGGACTCAAATATGTTTCTTCTAGTCAAATAGTAACCCTTTTCCTAACTGTGTTGTGGCCCAGTGTTCTGTTTACAAAAAATGAATTTGAATCCTGAAAGAAGTAAGCTGATACCGTGCTGCAGCCTCTTTCAAATGAGAAAACACTGTATGTATGAAAAAGTACCTTGGAGTGAGATCTCCTGAATTGCTTTTCTGACTTTGAAAGAAGAGTCAGCTTTACTGACAGGTGTCTTCCTCTCCCTCAGGAAATTAAAGAATACTTAAGGATCAAACAAATGGCATAAGCAATACCTAAGGAGTAAAACTGGAGTGGAAAGTTATTTCTTTTTATTTAATTAGTTCTCAGCTCCTCTTTTCTTTATTAGTTTTTAAATTAAATATTTCAGTTAAGTAATCAGAGGCATTGTGTGTTTACTGATTTAGTACAGCTGCTTTTCCAATTAGGAGACAATAAGAGACTACTCCAATTAGTAGGTCCTTTAGGGAAATTTTCAGCAGAAAGGTGAGGAAAGACATAGTTAATGTTTTTAAAAGCAGGTAGTAAGCAGAGATTAAGTTGTTCAGGCTCTTGCTAAATATCTAGAGGACACAACATAGCCATTTATTTTCTTTTTTAAGGCATCGTTAAGTGGTTCTTCAAGGGCCTAACTAAGTTGCTGGGTAACAGAAATGGATTTTACTAAAGAAATGTGGTTATTGTGGCAGGCTTTATGAATGGAGAATTACTTTAATTATTAGTATTTTCCTTATATATTTTATAAGAATCCCTTATGTAGCTTTCAAGATAGTTGAAGTTATTGAAATACAAAATTGTTGAGTGGAAAAGCAATCCTCTGATTTTCCTATTATGAGTTTCTCATCCCAAAATTCCAACCAGAATTGGGAGTTTAACCCCGTGATTAATAAGTGGTTATGGGAAACCATGCATGTCTTACCATGTCTCTGAGTGTAATGCCACTGTCAAACCAAGTTCCTTACTTGCATTAAATGGATCCTGAACATTTCACTGCTGTTTGCTTTTGCCTTATCACTCACTGCTCATAGGCCCCTTCTGGGAAAACAAAACTGAGCGGGCTTTATTTAGAGGTCGAGACAGCCGAGAGGAACGTCTCCATCTTGTCAAGTTATCCAAGGAAAATCCAGAATTACTAGATGCTGGAATAACAGGATATTTTTTCTTCAGAGAAAAAGAAAAAGAGCTGGGGAAGGCTCAGCTGATGGGCTTCTTTGACTTCTTTAAGGTAGCGGTCAAATTACAGTTTTGGATTAATTTTCCTGTTAAGTTCTTACCAACTGAAAAGACAAGGCTTACTTTTGTAAATTTTTTTCAGTAAACAAAACAATTATGCTGCACTGGGAGCACGGGTCTATGCAGGGTAGATAAACCACCTGTAATTAATGTCCTAGTGTGACACACCTGTGAAGAAAGCCAAGAAAGACCTTTAGAGAGGTCACATCTTGTCTTATTTTATTTTTTAATAGATTGAGAAATTGGATTTCTCTCCATCAGGCTTTCCTTTATTTGGGGTAAATATGAAAACAACGGACACAATTTATATCCATTGCAAGTACATTATGGATGTCAGAAAGTCCTTGTTGTAACAAGTTAGAAAAATAGATGAGTAATTTCATTGTACTTCAACACATAAATTCCACGGCAAAAGAGGTATAAAAAAAAAGGGGACAGAGTCCTGTGTAAAGCCATTATAATATATAGCAATTGAAATTCTGTTCCAGAGATTGGTATTTCAGAAATGCTGTAACAGCCAAGAACATCTGCCAAAGCAGTACATTCATGGTTACTTTTAGTATAATGTTTCAGCTTATTTTATATAATAATACATGTTTCAGATTATTCTACATAATAATGTTAATTTTAAGTCAGAATAAATTTACTCTGTTTGAATTGAAGTATAGATCAGTTTTATTTCCTTCTCTGCTGTAGCCCTGGCTTTATCCCAGGACACTTCAATAGGATACCCATCAGGCAGTTCCTGTGACAGAAAGGTTCTTGAGTGTCATCCTGGTGTTGAAAACAAATCCTTTTTCCATTGTGTTATCCAGAAGACCACGTGCTTAATGCTAAAACGAGTTTGAAGATGAAGATTAATAAACATGATTACTCCTTGCCTGTTAAAATAATATTTTATATAGTCAGTGTTCCCATTCTGATACAAAACATTTCACCTTTTTTTTCCTCTCTCTTCACGCTGTAGTACAAATACCAAGTGAATGTAGACGGCACTGTAGCAGCTTACAGGTTTCCATACCTCTTGCTGGGTGACAGCCTGGTACTGAAGCAAGATTCCCAGTACTATGAACACTTTTATATTGGATTAAAACCTTGGAAACATTATGTTCCGGTTAAGAGAAACTTAGAGGACTTGCTAGAGAAAATAAAATGGGCTAAGGTAAGTTCCATTACTGATTCAAGTTCAAAATTATTAACAAACATGAAAATAATTTTTCTTAGTAGTCTCTTTTTTTGTATTTCCACATATATATTTTGCATGAACTCTATCGAGATCCTGGAATAAAGGAAGTACATTTTGTTGTTAGTATAAAATGGGAAGGCCTTAATTGAAGTAACCATCTCTATTTAGGGCAATACTTAAGTGTTCATTTTAGGTATGGGCAGAAGAGTTAGTGAGTCAGAGCCTTAGTATACTGATTAAGGTAATTGTGGAAGAAACAACCAGATTCCTAGATACTACTTAATTAATGCTATAGCTTTTTTAGGCCCTGACTAGAGCAGAAGTTACTGCATGTTCTGTTTGAATGTACAAAAAATTGCTGCCTTGCGTAACATGCTCAGTGAGAGGCTGGGATCCTGTAAGCAAAGAGACATGACTGTGTGATTGAAAACACCCTTTGTGCTTTAAGTCAAAGTGCTGTTAAGGTTAAAAGAACACAGGAGAAGTTTCTCTTCTGAGAGTACTGTAGTTCTGCCTAAGGAATCAGGAGAATACTATAAGCTTTGAAATATAGACCTAAAAAGCTTGGGAATAAGTACATTAATTCATGCAGTTATTTTCAAAAGGAAGGCATTGAATTCCATTGCATTGGACAGGACAACAGCTGTGGTTTTGTCTTCTGTAAAACTAAGTAAGTCTGGGAGATGTCAGCCCTGATTTTGAAGAGGCTTGTGGCTTGGACAAAAGGGTAGAGCAGTAATCAACTGAGTTTTCAAAATTGTACAGTTAGTCATGAAAGTTGTTATTGATAGCCCTAAGGTAGCAGTACTGACTGTAAAAGCAATCCAGTATTTTAAAACAAATCTGCAATTTTAATAACGCCTTTGCAATCTACCAGTAATTGCACATAAATTTGCATATTTGAGTAGCCCATTTAATAAAACTTCTAATGCTAGTCAGGCTTTGAGTAACTCACTGATTGCTCTGTTATTCATTTCTTTCATCTGAATTTTCCAGGAAAATGATGAGGAAGCAAGAAAAATTGCTAAAGAAGGACAATTAATGGCAAGAGAATTACTTCAGCCTCACAGGTTTTACTGCTACTATTATAAAGTGCTCCAGGTCAGTACAAGAGATCACCTTATTACTCTCCCCCAGGTGCTACTGCTACCTATGCTACAGATTTCATATTCACTCCTTACTTAGATCAATAGCAGACATGGTACGTATTATTCACAGGAGATTAGTGTGAAGAGCTTTGCTAAACCCTGCTTCCTCATTAAAGCACATATTAGTTACTTTACAGAATCAGCAATTGTATTTTTTTGCCCCCATGCCCAATCAGCCCTGTCTTCTTTGTCACTTGGGAGTTGGTTTCCAGTAGATCTCTGTAGGGTATCATTTGTATATCCAGTTTTCTTCCTTTTTCACTTCATGCTTACATCATGAGCTACTTCTACTACAAATCAATTAATACATGGAAAAGAAATTCCAGAAGTGTGACTAGTAGAGTGGTAGGCAGTGAAGCAGGCCCAGTAGTCATTTCTTCCTTAGAAAATGCAAATCTCTAGCAAAAGAAGTTTCTACTTTCTGAAAATACGGATTTCTTTTTCCTGTTCTGCTGTGCAGTTAGATGTCAGCTTCAGCAGCCACAGGTTAACACAAAGTTTGGAGCTCTTCTGTGTACAAAAATGACATTATCTGCATAAAGTGGTTAGGAACGAATAATGACAATATTCAAGTTACCATAATAATAGGCAAAAACATGAAAGGAGGTTTTCAGAGGCAGTGTAGCCTATTAGTAGGTGTGTTACAAAGACACCTTGTGCAGAGGTTGTAAACAATGACATAAGGAGCCTGGATAAAGGTAGGCTTCTGACTGGAAGGGAGGAGGAAAATTCTGCTTCATGAATTATATGTTGGTGCTTATAGCATTCTTAAATGTTGTTTACATATTTCAGAAATATGCCAAACGCCAAGCCAGCAAACCTGAAATACGGGATGGAATGGAACTTGTACCTCAGCCTGATGACAGGGACTCAGTGTGCAGTTGCCACAGGAAAAAGCCTTTAAGGGAAGATCTATAACTGTACTGGATGGAGGAAATTACCCACTTAAAATGCAAGAATAGGAATTAAGCTGTGAAATCTAAGACACTTATGCAGTAGCAGACATTCTTAGTTATGTATTCTTCTTGTATTTTCATACCCTTTTTCACACTTATTCTGATGTACAATGTTGGTTCCCACAGTTTTGGTTCCATGACCACCACCAGACAGACACTGAGTCTGCAGTGGGGAGTGTCTGGGGGATTTGTTTGATGTACTGCATCATCAGGAAGAAGAGCACAGAGCTGCTCGTGTTCCAGATGGGACCTGTTTACCAAAGTTTTATGAGGAACTAGTCACCACAAGAGATCTTGCCATGAGTCAGTGCAAGTTATTCTAAAGAAGCATTTGTGATACATTAAAACAGTGTTATGATTTCTTCGTAAAGTTTACCTCAGTGTTAGATTGTTTCTTGTATACAAAACAACTTTTGAACTTGACAAAGAAAATGAATATTTGAGATTTACAGATACCAGATCTGGTCGTGCTTTCAAATTATTTTGTGGTCTATGGCAGGTAACAGAATAGACAACATGATATAATACTCATCAATTTTAGAGGAAAATGGAGAGGAGGTGGAGAGATTAGAAAAATATGTTTATAAGCATCATGGCTGTGAGTCACCAGAATTAAATGCTGCTTTAAAACAGACTCTATAGCTATCACAATCACAGTGCTTTGGGTGCCAAGTCCCCGCTCTGAAGACCTGTTCCCTACCAGTGACAGTGTCTGTGAATGTAGGCACAGATCCACAAAAGGACTTGGAAATTTCAGGCCATGGGAAACACTGGTGTCTTAGCTCAGCAATACCATCTACAGTATTCTAGACTACTTGAAATCTGAAATTTGTTAGCAGAGTTTTAGACCACCTAGGTTCAACTTTTGTGTAACAATCTAGGGGTTGAGTCCATGTAAAGCAATTGGGAAGCTGGTTGTCCTCCTTGGTTTGATTCAAAGCCATTTTTTTCCAGAGGGTGCCTTAGCTCCAGACTGGACAAGAGGTCTTCAGGTCTTCTGCTGAAGTTCATGTGCAGCCATGAAGCTAGCAATGCAAAACTCACAAGGGCAGAAGGAGCTGGTCATACCTTTGTGCTAAAGTGTGTCTTCGGGTGTGGCAGAAGAAGACTCCTTGTCCTGGATGTGGCTCCAAATACCTCTGTTGATTTTTACCCAAGTTTGTCTTCTTCAAAATGCATAAATAGTCCTGGAAGGAGATGCCAATACCAAGACCAGTGCCCACAAGCACCCATTTCTGTGTTTTCATCTTGGCTAATGCAACCTGCCTGAGCAGCTCCCAACTCACTACAGTCAGATGAAAGCTTTCATGGATACCAAATTCTCCCTACACTAAAAAGAATGGAGATGTCTTAGGACAGTAGACTTGTCTGATTGATTTGGTGCACAAAGTTCAGTGCTCTATACCTCATGAAGGCTTCATTCTTGGTTCTATACTGCAAGTTACATAAAATTTCTCCATTAGAACAGGAAGAAAGGCTAGATTTTTCAGTATGCTAAATATGGAAAGAACTTTGTGTTTCTTAAGAGGTTAATGCAACTGTCCATCAGTCATTTATTATATTATGCCAGTTAAGAAAAAAACCTGTATCATGTTGCTCTAACCATAATCCTCTTTGTTCTGGTTCAGCCCACTTCAAACACTCATGTATATAGTGGTTGTATTTTTATTTAGCATGAAAATCAGTCCTAGAACTTCAGGCTATAAATAAATGTTCAACTCATCTGACATAAAATTTTCTACATCAAAATTCAGGAACGGGGTTCCATTGCTGAAGCTTACACTTAAAACTGAGTATGTGCAGCTCTTTCCTTCTATGACAGTGTACGGTCATTTTTACTGTATTATACGATCTTATTTTGGGATATTACCCACTGTACCATGTGCTTTTTATATTCAACAGGATTTGTGGAGGTGGTGTGCTCAGCAAAGGCAATTAAGCGTAACAGATGGTTGAACAACAAAGCTTTCCACATATTTCAAATCAAGAGTCCAAAAGTGGTCCATTTGTATTTTTTAAAATGGGAGAGAATAGGGGGAGTCATGACGCATACTTTATGGTTCTTTGGAAATAGCTGTGTAGGAAAACTTGCCTGGCTTGAAACAGAAGTCTTTCAAACTGAAAGAAGAATCAGATAAAAGTTAAATTATGAATATAAATAAATGTGAATATTTTATCCCTCCTTTCTTCCCTCATAAAAAGGGAAACTATTTTTAATTCTTCTCTGCCAAAAAACTCCTTGCTTTTGTAATAAGCATCACTTCAAAGCAAAGACTAGTTTATCAACAGAGTGCCTTACAGATGCTTATATAGTTTACAGGCAAGAAGCGTCCTGAAAAATATGACTGCATTCATCTTTTTGCTGTAATTTAAAAAGTAGCAGAGAGACGGTGGAACTTTTACTACAAGTCCATAGTAATTGGAGAAAATCTGGTTCAGTTATTAACTGTAGCTCTTCCAAAGATAAAAGAAGGTAAGGCAAAGTCTCTCTTCTTTGTATTGGTGCTACTCTATACAGTTTAAATTGTAATGAAGAACAGTCATAACAATTGCTCCACCAGGCCCGAAAAGATGTCAGATCTATTTGAGTTTGCTGAAAAGATGATACCCATTGGCCTGGTGTGTTACAGGAATTGCTAAATATTGAGTAAAACCTGTTTTTGCAAGTAAAGTGTAATATATACATTAAATAGAATTTCTAAGTGGCATACATAGACTGGACTTTGTATTATTCTGTGGTAGTTCTTGAACAGCGACTGTTCAAAGGTGTAAAAATCTCCTGTTGGTGGTAATTTTGGAAAACTGGTAGCATACCACAGTACTAAATTTTGCTATAGTAGTTTCAGTTTTAAAGTAGAGAGTAAAACCTGTCCTGTTTTCATCAGTGGTTTACCAGTGATGACAGAGACTGTTTTATTTGTTTGAAACAGTGTGTCCTAAAGCCCAGGGCAAGTGTTTTCAAACATAGGAATCTGCAGAGAAGGGGTTTGACTTCCAGAAACGTTGGGTAGGCAGAGTCTTTACATAAGGTTTTTTATTTTCAGATTCTTTAACCTTAACAGTAGCTTCATATCGTGAACACTGCTTTTGTGTTATGTCATATGTATTTCCTTATATATTTAGGCACCCACATTTGGAAATACCCAACCTCAATTTCATCTTGAAATGAGAACTAGTAAATCCTGATCTGATGAACATAAAAGAGATACAGTTTCATATATATTTTAGGCTGTATTTTTTTACATTTACCTCAAGATCACCAATATACTGGTTTCGTGACAGAATTGTGCCAGGCCCGCCTTGTAGATTCATAATTAAAAAAACCCTATAATCAAAGCTTGTCTGATGGAATGTTAGATTCAAGCATCCATGCTGGGAAGCATATGCCCGACATTTATTACATTACAAAGTGAATTATTTAGTTAGGGAGGAGAGCTGACAGGGAAAACATACATCACCTGTTGGAGCACGTTTGAGAAGCTTGCAAAGAAGCTATAATAAGGAAAAGAAGCATTATATAAACCTATGATATTATCAGCTCCTTTAGCAGTGCAGTTTTACGAAAGTTTTCTCTGTAAGGGCAGTGATGAAGTGCAAGATTTTATATTAAATATTATTGTTTGACTTCACAGGATTTAACGGCTGGAATCCTCTTGTCTATGGAAAGTTTTACAGCATTTTAATGAGGCTTTGTGAGTACTGATGCTTGAGTTTTGAGTACAATGCTTCTGTGTTGAGTTGTTAATAGGAAAATCTGTACTGCAGACAGTTACGGCACTAATATTGGATTTTGCTGTGAGAATAAGGGAAAAAGGATTATTTGCATGTTTGTTTGAAAGTCATTTTAGACCTCTGCAGCACATTCCTTGAGTGCCATCATGTGAGCAGTGGTAAGCAGGAGGTGTACTAGCAGGAGTGTGGCCAGCAGGTCAAGGCAGGCATTTCTTCCCACCTGTTTGGCAGTTGTGAGACTGCAGCTGGAGTCCTGTATTCAGTTTTGGACTCTGCTGTACAAGAAATATGTTGACATCCGACATGGACCACCAAGGTGATAAAGGTGGGACACATGGTGTATGAGGAGAAGCTGAGTGAGCAGGGTTAGGTCAGCCTTAGAAAGAGAAGACTTCTCAGAGGGACACAGCAGAAATCCTAACGACAGAGGCAGGCTGCGTCATCGGAAATTCCAATTAGATAAAGGAAAAAAAATCTTAAACTGCTATCCCCAAGGAGATGAAGCCTGGCCTACATGATCTCCAGATGTTCATTATTCTATGAACTACGTCTCAGTCATACAGCAGGCATGTATCTAGTCACATAGCAGAAGGATGAATCAAGCTCTTGAGTGTCTGCAAGAGGCAATGTAGCCCTTCTGTCCTGACAGTTCTGACACTAGTCATGGTTATGTCTCCCTTGCTTTTATGTTGGCTTGTAAGGCCATAAAGTTATATATTAATATTAATTATACATTAAATATATAATATTAATATGTATAACATAATAATATACCTTACTAATATATATAATCACAATATATCCTAGTTGTGCAGTACACAGAAGATTTGACAGAAGTGAGATACATTGATTTGGCAGTACAGGCCTGGACTGAAAGTGCAAGACCTGCTCTTTCAAGAAGCTGAATATATACTTTACAGGTATGAGACAATTGTAAAATGTTGTGAGTACAGTTATGAACCATCAAAGTAATTGATTTAAAACAGTCAGTGAGAATATTAATGTATTTTATAAGTTATACATATGCTTAAATGCCAGCATACTCTGTAGGCCACTGGTGAATGAGCATGACATATTCCCATCCCACTCCCAACACTAAAAAAATTCAGTCAGGATCCATCTGTACCACAGGTTCACAGTGTAGTGTAGAGAGGCTCAAGACAGCTCAGCAGAATGCCAGAAGGGCCTACTTGATTCAGATACATGAAACATGGTAACCATCCTGCTGAAAACCCACAAAATACATTATCCTGGATGGAACCTGTCTGAAAGACGATCACTTCAAGCTGTATTTGTGAGACCTTAACTTCCCCTCTAGCTTACGTGACTCAAAGAAGTAGTTTACCATTAGCAGGTGATTTTGCCTACCTTTGGGTCAACAGTAGCTGCACTTTCAGTTATTCTGTGTCTCCCAAAATGCCCAGCCAAGCCGTTTCACCACTTCAACTGCAGAGATCTGCCATCTCATGACTGATATCCACAATAAACCAAAATGCTACCACATTAATATCGTGCAGGTCCAACACCTGATTTCATCTTGCATGTTACTCTCACCAAATTTTTCGCCATTGCAACAGAAAGATATTTGAGTATCTTATTAACTTTAACATGGAAATCTACTCTCAGAGTGAAAACAGTTCAGAATGAAAACTGGGTTTGCTTCCAAATGATGGGGTTTTTTTCTCAGGAACATCAGCTTTTACCTCAAGAAGAAGGTAGTTTTGTCAGTACAGTTCATTTCATTTAATGAGTGAAAAAAAGAAACAGTATTATTCCAAACCAAACAAAAAACCACTCTGCATGTAAAAGTTGTTACTCTTTTTTAAAAAGATGCCTGTAACAGATATTTTGGTATGTTCCTTGTAGTGAAGGCAAAGCATGAACTGAACTTTATAAGCAAAATAAGTTTGAAGGGATACTTTGGGAATAGGCTATCCTGTATTACTGTACACTAATAGTGATCTCCAAGATTCAGTAATTCAAAACAGTGAAAATAAGAGCCTGGGTTATGCAGTTAGATTTTATTTGCTAAAACGCAAGATAAAGAAGAATCAAGAAAACACCATACCTCTGACATAAGCACTCAAACAAAATCCTGTAGAGAAGAGATTCAACTCATTCTGCCAAGTGTTCTTAAGTTTACTTCAGCCTTTTGGCAAGGTGAGTTATTTAGAAAATGTCAGGAATGTATGTTACTGATAGAAGCTGCATCTCTGCCAATAAATTCTGCTTTCTTCTGCCGTAGGAACAAAGGGACTTTAATGTGGACTAACCCTTACTGACAAACTCCAGCATGCCTTTCCACACTACAACCATTCCATATTATTTAGACTTTGGTATTTCCTCTACTTCCTGAAAGATTTATTTGTGTCTATAAGGTAACCAACAGTCACACTGATCCCAAACTTCCTGTAACTGAACCTGAAATGTAGGCGTAAATTTTAAATACCTGATTTGTACTGAATTAACTTTGACTCTTTAAAAAACCCAAGCATTTAAAGGTGGTACAGGTCACATAGATTATGACTTTCTAACAATTGTAAATATTTGGCAATACTTGAATGCAAGTAGTAAATACAAAATATGCAGATTAATTCTGAGTATTTTTTGTGAAATAGTTTCCAAATTCTGATTACCTATGGGAAGGCAAATTTCCCTGTGATAAAATGTTGTCTCACATCAAAATATTCCCAAAGATCCAGAAAAACTGTGACTTTTTCCTGAATATTAATAATACTGTATATATAGTGAATTGTTCACTGGAATCATTACTGGCTGTTGCTATTTACTCTTTTGCAAGATGTATATATGTAGATATAGATATATAAAATATGTATTTCCCTCATTGCAGTTCCATTCCAGTCACAGAAACACACACTATCAACTGGATCTTTTATTTCAAAATGGAGAGAGACATGGGAAAATTGGCTTTTCGCTATAAAATTTGAACCGATCAGCCCAGAACAGGCAATATGTGCTCTCAAGATGCCAATTTGAATGGGATCTCCTCTAGGTCTCCTCTACCATCATATGCCTATCCTATGAATCTAATGAATTAAAATCTTCAGGAAGTCCTTCATGAGCACACAGCTCTGAGTACCATCCACAGACTCAAGCGTTTACTTGAATCTGGTGATGATTGAACTACCCTCATATGCAGTAGATGTTTTCTCCACTCCAGCCCCAAGTCAGTATTACCCCAAAGCCAAGCGATTCTTCTGCTCAGAAGTCACCACCTTCACCTTCTCAAGCAACTATGGTCCACTATCAAATGTGTTTGCTATGTTTAATATCAAGTTACACCCTGCCCTGATGACACGCAGTAATGCATAATTGTTGCCAAACTGGATCTGTTAAGTAGGTTACTAGGTGCAGTTGTCACCCGTTCCTTGATGGATTATCTTGTTAAGGAGGCCATTAAAAAATCACTTTTGATGGGGAATACTAATTATGTTCACACAGAAAGGCCAAACTCTGGTCCCATTAGAGTAAAAGGCATTGGGTTTTTGCTGAGTGCATTCAGGTTTGTAACAATAGATAAAGGTCTTGAAGGTTACCTGATCCAATGAAAAAATTAAGGGAAAAGCACCTACTGTTCATAGACAAATGAAAAATTAGCTTGCTTATCTTTAGGGTTAAGACACAGGACCTTTAAATCTAGCTAAGCAGTTTCCTATTTCTAAGAACTTGATTAACAATTAATGATTTGTCCTCTGAATCAAGTCCTTTGAACCACTCCATCATTTGTTAAGACTAGCTAAAAACCTAAAGCAAATAAGAAATTATATGCATAACTGGCAAAGCTATGGAGACGAAATTTTATTCCTTGTCAGTTAGATTTAATTCTTATGGTTACACCATTAAGTACAATTTTAACAACCTCTGCGTAGATATGAAGAGCCCAATGAATGTGGATGATAAACTGTGTCATTTTCAGTGTAACAGAGGCAACATCAACACCCACCGACCTCATTAAATTGGCCCTTGAAAATTGCATCGTATCAGATTGTGGTCTCCTACTTGTTTCTGAGAACAAAATGGTCTGTTCTGAGAAATTCTTAATTCTATAGAAAAAGAGAAAATATGTTATGATACTGGTCACTTAAGTAACCCAATTTAACACGTAAAAAAAAATTCAGACATTTTCTGGGGCTTTGCACTTAAAATGGTTTGGCTTTTATTGCAAACTGTGCTAATTAACCATATTATTAATTGTGGACTTCTTGAAGTGGATCACTATGCTACATTATCCCATGTTAATAAATGGTTAAAATTTTCCATACTCGTCTATTGCATGGGAAATAAATATTTTCTGATTAAATAAATATATTCTGATAGTGCTCAAAGACTTAGAAGTGGTTGCCTGAAAACTAGACAGAATAAAACTAAGCTAAGGCTCTCTTTCACACAAAAATATTGTATATTGGGTTGAATCCAAACTTGTAAATTTTCTCCTCTTCTTCTTGAAAAAAATCATCAGTTCATGAAGAATCAGTAGTTCACTGACTGCTGAGGCAGATTTTCCTTTGGGAAGGAAAGCAAGTAAAGAAAACAAATCATGAGTTACAGAATGAATGTTTTGACCTCACAGGAACACTTGCTCCCATCATGGAGCCAGCAGGTAATCCCTTGGCTGATATCTCGAGGTCTGAGAGCCATGACAGCTCTCCTGGCATTTTCCCATGATCGAGCATTCACTCACAGTAGGGAACCCAGCCCTTGTATTTTCAGTCAAACCAATGCTTGTTGCAGGGTCCTCTCTGTTCTTCCATGGAACAATGCCATGTGTTTATAGTTATGGCTGCCTATTTGTATAATATTGCACCTACATTTGTATTCTCCCTATATTGTCAGACTAATACTTGTCTGGATTTAGCTTTGCATTTTAATTTAATATTAAATTACGTGTAATTGCTTTCTGTAATAAATCGTTATTTGGAGTACTGATGAGGATGAAGGCCTCTGGCAAGAGCTGGCTCTTAAAACTGGCCTGAGTAGTTTCAAAAGCTATCTTGTGAGTGTACTTGGGCCTGCTTTCAAACAGATTTTATATTACTTTCACAGCTTTTTGATCACTGTTTCAAAGTCTTTGTCTATGAAATCCAGTTGCAATATCATCAGCAAGTCTAGGGTGTGTTTTCTCTTGTGCTTTATGTCCTCTTCTTCAATCAAGGATTTTGAAACTCTTTGTTATATAAAAGGCAAAAGGTTTTGTGGAACAGTATCTCCTGGCTTAATGAGTACAGGCATTCTCCTCTTTTATGTATCTGATTTTATCCATCTAGCTGATCTGACAGCATTAACCATATATAAGAGATTTATTTTAAAAGAAAAATCTCTATGGTTTGGTTTGGGGTTTTTTTTGCCTGTGTTAAAGTAAATAATACAGGACAATATGCTACATGATAAGAAAGATTAATAAACCAAAATGAAATAAAGTTTCTTCTTTCTCTGATACATTTAAAAATTCCCGTTACCTGGGGCTGGATCAACAGTGTGAATATGAGAGTCATCTCTCAGGTCTTCACACTATTGACAAAGGAAGTCAAAGTAGTACCCATGCTGCTACCATATCTAACTGGTCACAGGCTAGCCAGCAATAAAGGTATTTATTTGGTTATCTGGTAATCTCTGATCTAAGAAACAGAGATTCACCTTACTTACCAAACTGATGGACATTACGTAAAAATACAAATGGACATACATATCCATTTTAAAAGGGATCCACTGGGAGATTCATTTGCATCAATCTTTAACGGTCATTGAAATAAGTGACAAAATCTACTTTGTTGGCAGTAGGTATTATTTCCTTCTTCTTCTATTATTCTTTAAGTAACTGGATATTCTGACAGGGAGGATACTCACCAATGCTCTCCTTCCTGAATGTTCTTGATGCAACTCTAATTTAAACTCTAGAACTATTCAGTAGTAGAAGTATCATACTAAACAAATATCAAATTAAAAAAAAATGACCGAGAGTGACTCCCTGGCAGCCACGAGACACCCCAGGCCCGGAGCTGACAGGGCTTGCTGTGGGAGTGTCAGCTCCCTGTGAGTCACCCCCTCCTCCTCCTGGCTTGGTCCTCAAAGAAAAAGGTGGATTTCTCTGCTCGTTCCCAGCTGGTGGGAAGTGCATTTGTCATGTCTTGACATGAGTTTCAGCTTATGTTGCAGCTTACACCTGAGTGTCAAGCTGAGGGGGAAACAAGCACTGCTTGTGGAAAGATACATGGACTCAGAACTCTAAAATGGGGGTACTTTCATTGTTCAGGGATGGCTTTCTGTGATCCTCATGAAAGCTGCCAGTAGGAGGGGACCCACACGGATCATCGTGTCCAGCTCCTGGCCCTGCACAGAACACCCCGAGTCACACCATGTGCCCGAGAGCCTGAAATCATGTGTATCCCAACCTCAAGGATGATTATTCCAATCTTTCAGTGGTATCCTGTTCAGCCTCAGGTTCACCTCTCATCTCCTGTCTGCCCTCTCATGGTACCCAGGTCTGTTTTCTGGACCAGCTCTTGTGAAAGGCCACCCACAAACCTGCTCCTGCCTGCTTTGCCTTTCGTTATTCCTGCTTTTTTCCTTCTGCGCATGTCCTTAATTCAGGGTCATGTACTTACAGAGGTCACTCTTCCAAAACTAAGGACCTGTCCTATGTGCTTGCTTGTCCAACAGATGACTCTAATTCATCAATCATACACATATCCTCTGTTATTACTTGAAGAGGAGAAGAATTCTTCAAGGATCACAAGTAGTTACTTATGGCTAGAAAATAATTCAAGAAAGGATATGGATATTATGACCTGATTTCATTAAAAAAGAAGTTGGGTAGGATTAGAACATTATTTTTTTATTTTTCAGAGTATCTCTGTAAATTCTAAGTTGGAGAAAAAAAGCCGAATTTCACTCAGTGATTATTTGCAGGAAAAATAAATTTAGGGATCTAGATGCTCTATTGCAACCTACTTTCTAAGTAGTCAGTGTGGGACTGTACTTTATACTGATACATACTTCTCTCTAAAAGCTTTTTCACTATTAGCTTATTCTAATATAAATATAAACTGTTTCTTCTAAAAATGTCTTCAATTTCTGTTACATGAATATGATTTATTAGACCATTTCAAGTTCTTAAATTCTCTAAGACTGGAACAGGAAAATCTGTTCATGGCTTTTTTCCACAACTGTAAGTTACAAAGACTTTTCTTTTGTATATTTGCACTTCTCTCCAGGATGCCCATATATCCCTTTACAACAAAGAACTTACAGGTTTTAGAGGAACAGATCTTCCTGAGGATTTACCCTCAGGAGATGAGGAGTGTACAAGTTAGGGAGTACAATGCAAAATAAGATACATTCTGCTAGTCGCATGTTGGGTTCTACTGCTGTCTGTCTCACTGCTTTATAGTTGTGGCATAGGGTTGTAAAATAAGGCTTATTACAGTAATATAAATCAGACAGTTATTTTTGATTGCCTCAGTCTTTTCTGGGTCCCACAGTTACGGATGCACTGTGAGGTTAAAAACAACTGAAACTATGATCCAAGGGAAAACAAAGCTGAACATCAAAGTCAAGACAAAACTAAAGGGAAGGAAGAACAGAAGAAACTAAGCATACAGAAGGCAGCTGTCTTTTAGGATTAATTATGATGGACTGGAATTCATTTCTTACAAACCACTTGAAAGGTGCTTGATAATTATAAAAATATTTATAGGCCAAGTTGACTTCCTTTGCTTATTCGTGGAAGACTGTAGATGGTGTATTCTTTAAGCAGCTTTGTCTGCCTGCTATGTTTTGCAAGTTTTCTAGTTTCTCCACTAAAGGGCCTAAACCTGATCGAGAGCCTGTTTCTGCAAGCACTGCCAAGTAATTGAAACAGGGTATTCACCATAATGTACTTTCTGACCTAATTTCTCTGTAAGATGCAAGCATTACAGATTATTATCTTTCAACTTGCAGACAGAGTTGCTAGGTGTTGCAGCAGATACTGTCATCAACATCAGGCTAGGTACTGTAAGCATCATTTTACCATATGGGGTATTCTCTGTGGTGTTCATTCTGGATGCACAAAATTGCCACTGCATGAAAGCATTAAGAATATTTGCATTCACTAAATGTGTTCAGCAAAGCAAGTCACAAGGTGGATAAAACTAGATTCCTAAATCCACAAACTCTGCAGTGCTAACCACCTGTGAATGTTACTGACTTAGAGATTTTGGGGGGGTCTGCTCTTACTTAATCACAGCTTTTTTTTTTCCTGCTCAGTCTTAGCTTTTCTGTTGGTTTCAGCTGCACCTGATCCTTATGGCAGACTTTTAGTGGCCAGATTTATTCCACCTGTCTTTGGTTTCTTAGTAGAGAGATATCAGTGAGGAACAAGAGCTGTTCATGGTTCTTCTGTAGTCAGCAGGAAGAAACTGGTATTTCTGCAGGGCAATTAATATCTTGGCTGTTGTAAAATTGCTCTGGGGAACTACCTTTCCAGCTCTGGTAGCTACAGAGTGAGCCTGTGGTGTGTAGACTTCTGACTTGGGTGCTACAGGGAGACTTGAAAAATGGTATGAAATGCTTAGATGTTCTTTTACTTGAAATATCTTAGTACATGTGTCTGCTTTGATTTAAGCATAAAATGCTTGTCTCTTGATTTTTGGTGTTTAAATAACTTGAAAAATCATAGTCCTATGTAAATATATAATGCTTCTGAGGTATTTAACTAAGTATTATGGTTACCTAACCTGAAATTGCTGGAAGAAAGCTAGTTTATTGCCCAGCTGCCTTGCATTTTTACTAAATTTCTGCTTTTTGTCTATAATTGTTTGGTTTCTGTCTCAAACCTTCTCCTCCACATCCTTGTGCACAAAATGTCATTAGTATACCTCAATTAAATTATACAGGAGGATAATGAAGCATTAGGCACTGCTTAGATCTCTGTTCAAGTTGTAGTGTAAAGGCCAGGGTTTTCACAAGATGCTCCCTTTCTGTAAGTGTTAATGCCAAATAAGGAAAGGCTGTGTAGGTAGGAATTACAGAGCCCTGTCATAACTTTCTAGATACAATCTGTGCAGTGAGTTAGAACTCCAGATGAAAGTACTATGGAAGACACATACTTTGTGCCAGACCCATCACTGCCAGTCATGATTCAATGTTTATTTCTAAAGTTCAGTGGTTGTTGCTCCAGGCTCAGGAGGGCTCATCTCTGAGAAAGTAAGTCAATACTTGCCACGCTTGTCATGTAGGCTGACACTGTCCACAGTGAAGTGCCATATGCAATTATTGCCATGAACCCTTCTCTACAGCAGTAGTAGCAGAGCAGTCAGCCAGCCAGCTGAATCCCAAAGCCTTAACTGTCCACTGAAGCCTGGTTTGAAATGTGCAGCTGTTGCAGTCAAGATTTCTGTATATTTCTTCTATACTTTTGAATTACTCTAAGGATTTAACTGATTTTATTGTGTTTTATTGTTGGCATAGGGTTTTGTTAAGCAAGATTGTAACACCACTGCACGTGCACTTAATTGTTTTAGGGTTAAGTTTATTTTGGTTCTGACTGTATTTTTGAAGAGAAACAATCTCATAAATGGCTGCAAATGCAGTCCTTTGCAGCACTTTCTTTCTATTTAACACTTCCAGTATTAGGAAATAGTGTCTTCTTGTACAATACATAGGAGTGGTCTTATGACTCTTTCAAGAAAAACAGCTGGTTTGTGTTAATCCACACGGAGAAATCATTTCCAGATCATAAAAAATTGAGCAACACTACAACAAGGAAGCCCTAATTTTCTTCTTAGTGGATGATAAAGCATTTTCAGTAAATTCTAGTTAGCTCATAGAGAGACTTGGAAGACCAATATAAAAATAATGAGTTATTTTTTAAATTGGATATGTTAAATGCATTGTGACAGCCAGCAATAAAAGTAAATTACTTATTTTATATAGAGAACATGTAGTAACAGCCTCCTCCTCCAGTTAAGAAATCCATTAAACACCTTGGTGTATAGTCAATTGGATCACTTCCTTACTGAGATATTTGTATTTCTAATAAAGAGTAACTGGAAAATGCAATAGGATAGAAATGTAAAAATATTTTTAATACCATCATATTGGTTCCTTTAAAATGGTTTTATAGACATGCAGTTTCTTAAAGCATTATTTAACTTCAAAAGCTTCAAGCATGCCTATAATTAAGAGATGAGTAGTTCTTTCACACCAAGGAGCTATAAAAAGACCCCTCAGCTAAACTGTAATGCAGATGCTGTAATGAAACTAGAAAACAATGAGTGAAGCAGGGGAGAGAGAGGCTGAGAGCCACATTCAGTAAGGGCTTTTGAAATTAAAAAAAAAAAAAAGTGTACTCTATAACCATTAGAACAAAGACTCAAAAAATAGTGTAGGAGGGAGAGGGAAAGTGGTTGAGAAGGACAGTGAGAAACAGGGAGCCTACAAGCTGACTTCCATGTTTTACATAAAGTAAAACTGGTAATTTGGAACTGAATGATGACAAGACACTTTTGCTTTAAGTAATTGTTGTGTATCCTGAGGAGAAGCAGAGGCTCGAAGGTCTGTGTTTATCTTTCTGTACACAATGTCTGCCTTAACACAATACCTCCTGTATTGTCAGTGCTTTACGAGACCTTGTGTGTAAATGACAGAATTAAGGTGAACAGATAAGAGATAATTATAATGAGATGTGTGTCACATGGAGGTTTGCACCCACAGTGGTTTTCACAGACCTAAATAAATTGATTTAAAACTGGTTTTAATTACACTGGTAGGACAGCTGTGTGCTGATAGGGCATCAGTTTCTGTATTTTGACATAGCCAAGGGGCTCTTAGTGTGTATGATCTACTTGCACATTATGCAATGCATAGGTGTGTTAACATAACCAACTGATTAAGGTAGTGAGGCAAGTCTAAAACCAAAACAAAATCATATGAAGAACCAGATTCTCCTCTCCTTTACACTGAAATGATTGAAATGGTTTGATGTAATTTAGGACTCACACTGCTGTCTGGAAAAGAAATCGACCAACAAACTTATTTTGTGAGAAATTATTTTGTATTTTAAACAATGGAACAGTAGGAAGTAGAAATCATTAAGTAAAAAAAAAAAAAAAGACCCAAACCTCAGAGCATTGATTTCAGATATGTCTCATCATTACAGAAACTACTCTGTCAGATGTGCCATCTTAGGGAAATTTAATTTGCTTCTATCTCCATTTCTGTAGCACAAATAGAACTGTCTCTAGCTTTGATTTTATTGGGGTTTTTTAAAGTTTTAAGTTAGTGTTATAAGGATTTGTAGCAGGTATAGTGTAATTTTAAAGATGTAAATTATATCTTTACTAGTTTCCACTCTTTTGTTTAGACTTAGAGTTTATTAAATCACAGCATGATCCATATCCACAAACAGGCTTTTACTCCCTTTCAAGATAGGGAAACAGACTTTGTATCAGGACCAGATATAACACCAGTAAGTTCACTTTTTCTCTGAGAAAGACCTTTTTCCAATGGATACAAATCCTAAGTGGTCTTTTTGCTAGTATTTGTTTTTGTTTTCTCTCTTCAATTGTGATGTGGAGTTGTAATTTCAGCAGTAGATGCTGACTAAACAAGCACTGCCTGACTGAAAAAACAAATGTCAGCTGCTTTATAGTGGACTCTGCTGTTTATAAACACCGATGTCAATGTTCTGCTCAAAATGCATTTGCAATAATTTAGATTTTCAGAATGTATTCCTTCAGAGCACAGCACAAGGTTTCTGCACAGTAGATTGCTGAATTAATGCTCAAACTTTATACTGAAAGCTGAAAAAGTTGTTACAAAGTGATCTTTTTAGCTCTTATTACCAGGATCTTTAACCTGTTCCAGTAAAATTTAGTTAAATACCTTTTGCCTGTAAAGTCATCCCCTCTAAACTGTATTATTCTCTCTATCCAAGGCTGTTTGCTTTACTTCTGGCAGTTGATGACTCATCCTCAGGCGAGGATGTTATGTGGGGACATTTTGTTCCAGTCAGTATTGCTTTTAGGGAAGATGAAGCCTAACCACAGGGCCTGTCTGAAGCCTAAGCCCTAAGGAACTATGTAGTTCACCTTGGATTTTGCTTAACTAAAGTCTTTACCTTTACTGCTAAATAAGAAATGGGCTAGGGAGCCTGAGGGCCATGGGTCAAGCAAGCTGGATTGCTGATTCTCCACACTGCTCAGTAATCACCGACTTTATGGGCTCTGCTTCGGGCAGCACCACTTGGCTTTTTCTCAGCTTTAGTTTGTCAGAGAGCTTGTTTCAGAAACAGGGTGCAAAAGGGACAGTGGATAGCAGTGCATGGGGTTTGGCTCAACAGGGTTTACATATATATATATATATGTGTACATACACCCATAGGTCTGTGGGCGTGGTCAGAGAGTCTGGTAGAAAAAGGAAATGCAAACCAATGTGAAGACAAGCAGAGTGAGAGATACTAAGCGAGGCTGGCTAGATATTGCTTCCTTTTTTTGATTAGAGTAACTGATTTAACTTTTAATTTTTGAGTAAGGCGATGTTACTTCCAAATTAAAGACTTACATAATGTGTGAGCTATTTCAGGTATCTTGGCAAACTTCGTGGAATGAAAATCTTAACCGAGGAGTACTGGTCGAGTTCTGACGTGCCAGCTGCCTGAACACAGGTCAGGACACTCCAGGAGTCTCTCCTCCATGAAAGCATTTGTTTTGGGAGCTGCCCATGGGAAGTACTCATTTGAGCAAAACATCTCCTGTTGATAGGTATTATGTGGAACTTCTATGGCACGTTTAAGGGCCTGAAGCAGGGCTGGAGACTTGAGGACAAAGTGTAACTCTGTCTAACAATGACTGATTGTGTTGATAAAATTCATGATGTGTGACCTTGCTGGTAAGAAGTTGAATTCCCTTGAAGAACAGGACAGTGGGGTGGGAAGGCATTGAGGAACGTCCACACCACAAGCTGCAGCTACTCTACAACTATGTAATTTCAGGTTTTCCTTTGGCTTGATGGGCCCAAATCCAACAGTAGTGTCCAAGCAAAGGTAACATCAAGGGTACAATGACTGGAAGGTGTCTGGAAATTCCAGGTGAGTCATGAGAAGTACAACTGCCTGATTAGTTGTTTATTTTATATAGTCTGAACTCTGTATGGAGCACTTCTGGACAGAGTTTCCAAAGCCATAATTTCCTCTGCAGTGGCTTGAGAAACACCTACAACTAAACGTGTGATCTAGAAATCAGAATCTATCTCTCTGGGAAACCTCAAGGTCTCTGCCACAGACAGAGGTAGTTTGGAGAAGGTGTATGGGAAAGCAAAGCTGGGTTTTGTATGGAAGTGTTAACAACTGCAATGGGAATCTAAAAGATCTGTATCTAGATGGAAAAAAGAAACACACAAAAGCAGGATCTGCTCTCCCTTTACTGAGGATATCCTGTACAAAAATACTACAATGATTAATAAGAGACAGTAACAATTTTTGGGCGCAGATAGATATGGAATACAATAACATTATAGATCACCCCAGGACAGTCTGTGGTGAAGAAAAATACTTCAAGGACTTTTTGTTTAGTCCTTTCCTACCTGCCATTGCTTGGTAGGACTTTTCTCCCTTTCCTAAGCGTCCTTTAAATTTCACATAAGGAGTGCATGCTCTCTCAGTTAAGTTTCATTTTCAGAGAACAAACAGATCACTGTACCCCTGGATGATAGCTCCTCCCCACAAAAAAGCCAGGATGCACTTTTGGTTGCAAGGATCAACAGAAATTTATTTCAGCTTAATGAAAACATAGTGCAAAAGACTCATTTTGCCACATAGACGATATCTTATAAAATAAAGATCTAGCATAACAATTGTGGGAACACCATACAAATAAAAATCCATGAAATGGTGACTGGAACAGGAGTTCTTCATCTATGCTGCTGTAAAAAAGGTGTGAAATGTAAACCAAGATAATGCAAGGGTACACCAACCTTTATTCATATTTTTAACTATAAAGATGATTTGGGAAGATTTATTCACTAGGCCAGTTAGACCACTATTTGAATGGATTCTCTGATTATCCATATTCACTGACTATCCAATCTCTTGTTTTTAAGAAGGAGCAATGTTTTCTGTAAAACCATGTGCATTCAGAATGGGATTTCTGTGCTTGGAATACAACTTTGATGTTTCTGAGAGGTGTTTATTGCGGATACAGTGACCGTTTGCTTTACAAGCCTTTCCGATACACTAAAGTTTATTGTATAGTCAATTATGTTTTGTCAAGTCTGAGCAGCAAAAGCTAAATATTTTTTATTGTTTCATACTGTAAGTGTAATATAAAAATAAAGTACCAGCATAATTTAGTTTACAACAGAAAAAAAAGCAGCCATACTATACTTGACCTAAAGTCTGCACCTATATACAGAAGTGTCCATTTAACTAAGCTTAAAAAACCCCAAAACCCCTTGATTCATTACTCATGACATTCTCTGGTTTTCTTTCCTTTCACTGTGGAATGAAAGTATAACCCCCTTTTGGAAATGTACTTTAGCTGGTTATAGCATGAGTCCTGGTTTTTGAATCATCCATTCTACACAGTCATGTTACCACACAGAATTACCAGACACAAGAGTCCAGCATTTTAGCAGATACACAACAGTGACGAATCTCATGTTTTAAGAATACAACACATCCAGTCTGCCCAAGCAAAGTCCTCGTGGGTCACAAGGAACATCAAAGCACAGTGCTTGGTGGTTTAGACTGTATGATGAATCTAAGCAGAACAAAAAACGTTTCTCAGTAACAGGTTACTGAAAAAAAACTCCAACCCATCCTCCAACTGCTAATATGCATAAGGCTTCATGGTTGCTCCTGAGATAAGTTTTAGTTGTGAAATACCAATTTGAAATGTTAAGACACTTTCTGCAAAAGAACAGGTTTCTTGTAAAAGCATGCTGGATCCTTCCAAGTCACACCCAGGGTTTCCACCCAGGAAAGAGTCGGCTCAGATTTTTAGGGTCCATGGCCTGTTGTATAAGGAGGTTCACCTGCCCTCCCACACTGAGCACTGTTCCCTCCTCAACACCTTTCAGCTTCTCCTGAAGTCTCATCAGAACACGCTCAGCCACCTTGTTAAAACTCTGGTCGTCACTGCTGGCAGAATAAAAAAAGAAAAACAGGTGCTGTAGGTGTGGATCCTGAACAACATGAGCAACATCCAGGGAGAAAACCATAAAGCAAGGCAACAGTGCAGAAAGAGGAGGGTAAGAAAAAAATCCTGCACCTGGCTTTTCTTTTAGGTTCTTGTGGATTAGTACCAAGTGTAGAGCTCATGTCAGCCTCATCCTCTGGCCTCTGCTGCAAGTACAAAGCTTTCAAGGGGTTCATAGTCCAGTCGAAAAGCGGATCATAGAGCAGCACCTACACAGTAAATAAACCTCTTTTTAATTTAAATTGTTAATTACAGCTAGTTCAGTGCCCTAGCACTGTTGGTAATGCTCACACTAACTACAGTATTAGGAGGTTGAGTGTTTTGGTTTGGTTTTTGTTTTTCTTTTAACCAAAAGAATTGGCCTAAATTGCTTAGTAAATGATCAAACAACAAAACTGCATCTGATCACTTACAGGTATTTGTGTTGTTCTTGCTTCACAAAGTTTTGCCATCAGTTCCACCTCAGCAGTGAACAAGTAATTTTTTAATACATTACTAGGCTCTAAATAGAATCATTAGCTTATAACCTGCTTTCAAAAATCAGTTTCATTTTCTTCTTTGTGACTTATGCAAAGAGGATTTAATTCAATCAGTATTATTCCTGCTGGAAATGTTGCACTAGGGCTAGAAGCACGTAGGTATTGAAGAGGGAAAACTGCCTGAAGGAAACAGTTCCCATAGAAAATGCAGACTGGTTATAACTTTACCAAAGATTACATGAATTAACAAATCTGACCAATGCCACTATGTTCTAATTCAGTACAAAACACCCTAAATGAGTATTTGGTGCAGTGATCCATATGAAGACAAAGCCAAGAAACTGAAGACATTCTGGCAGATTACTGTCCAAAAGAATGAAAAAATGCTTACCTCTACAATAGTCAACAAAGCTTCTTGAGAATTTCTCATAACAGCCATTGTTTTCTCACAGCATCTAGAAAATATTTTACAGTATTTTAGGTTCTTTTTGGTAAAATGAAATAGTATTTTTGTAATTTAAATAATGGATATTTGTACTCCACTTAATTTCTAACATAGGAGTTACTTCTCTGATAATTTCACTTGGGAAAAAAAAAGAGAGAAATTTAGACATGTAAGACCAAGAGGAGACTGTGCAGTTTGCTGATTATTATTTCTCTGTGGAATTATTATTATTATGGATTATTATTTCTCTGCTTCACTGTCTGAAATATTTCTATATGTGGAATTAACCACTGAGTTAACACTGCCTGTTAGGGTGTGCCACGATGGCAGAATTGCTTGGCTGGATGAAAACAAGTCCTGGGGGTGCTCTGGAATGCACTGGAGAATCGTGGTAGGGTTGTTTTCCATGAAATGAGCAGAGCCAATAGCCAGACTACAAGCAATTGCCAAAACCTCTCCAATGACCTTTGATACAGAAGTTGTTACCTACATTCACTCTCAAGCAAACTAAGCTCCTGGAAGGAATGCCAAACTATCCTATGGGACAGGTACTCCTGTGAAAGAGGGATTAGGCCTCCTGTCTACCTCAGGATGAGAACACACACACCAAAGTGAACTGAACACGTTCACAGCCAATGACTTGTTTACCACTTACACCTGTCCTGTTAAGTACCAGTCAGGCTGGCTGAGGTAGAAACAGCATCTGCACCAGTGCCTTTTATATTCTTACTTACTTCAGCTGGAGCCAAACAATTCATGTTTTTCTGTATCATGGTTTCAGAAGTAATACAAAACTGTGAATTTGACAGCACCATTTTTAGACTGGAAGTGGCAGCGGCTGCTCCTTCACAGGACAAAGGAGTACTAGGAACTACTTATTAACCTTAATTGCTGCCTTAGAAAGACAACACCTACCCTGTGTGCTTTTTTAAAGACATGAAATTTGGGGGTTGCAAGTACTACATTCATGAGCATTATCAAAGCCTGAATTGAGAGAAATGTCCTGCTATGTAGGAATCCCTTGGGTCATTCACAGAAGATAGGATGGAGGCTGACAGAAACTCAACATGTTTGGGATTCTTCTGTTTTGCAGTCCAGATCTATTATGGGATTTATATTTTGCACTTGCAAAGTAATATAAAACATACGATCCAAAAGGGAAAAATGACTCCAAATTACTTACATAAAACTAAACAGAAATTAGAGTTAAAACAAATTGGTTCAAAGACATTTAACAACTCCAAATATATAGCACAGCTCTGAAAGAAATGCATAGTTCTGAAGGAAAAAAAAAAAATCATTCTGAATCAACAGCTAGCTGTGGAGCCTTTGGAAACACTGAGCCCTCCCTGAATTCCACAAGAGGGTGACAGTAACCCATTAGCTAGGGCACAGTATGAAACACTGAGCCACAATAATGAACTTGCAGCTGGTTATATAAATACAAGCATAAGAGTTAAAGGTCAGCATTTAGGTTTGGGTGTTACCAGCAGAAATCTGAGTCTCCTCTCAAGCATCAGAACTATTTAACATGTAACAATCACAATGCTGGAAGTACCCTGCTGCCTCTTTATCCCTGTGCAATACAGGAGCACTCACCTTCTGAAGACTCCCTCCACGCCAGTGATACCCATTCCATCCACAATGTCCCTGGTTAATCTAAATGGAACAGTCTCTGGTGTGGGAAGGATTTTGCCTTGCTCAAAAGCAACCCCTAAATGAAAGGATAATAAAAGTTAAAAAAAAAAAAAAAGTTAAAGAAAAATTAAGGTTCTTTTGCTGTCCCACTTACCCAGATCTATATGCACTAGTTCTGCTGTTTGTTCATCTATCAAGATATTCTGAACATGTCTGTCTCCAAGTCCAAGAATGTAGCCAACTGAAACAGAAATATAAGTGCTGAAACCATGTCACAAAAATCACAGAAAGCTTAAGATTATTGGTGTTATAATAACAGGTGAAAACAAATTAAAAGTGAGAATATTTCTTCCCCCATATAAAGATATTACCAAGGAAAGAACAAATGCCATTCCACAAATCCAAAAAGAAAAGGTTGACTGAATGAAATTGCAAACAGGTTATTCCCATACAGATGTGCACTGTTTTATCTACTCACAGATTTCTTACCCATTTCTATTTGTAGATTAGAGTTTATCAAATACTGCAGCTTTCAAAAAAATTAAAAATTAAAAGCAAGTGCATAATAAAATCAGGTTTTGTTGTTATTACTATCATTAGCAAAACCCCCCCAATGAACCAAACAACTTTTGTCTAAGTCAATTTTAAAAAACTCCAGTGATCCAAATTACAAGATCTTTCATGTAAGCCTATTTCAGTGCTTTACTGTCCTTAAATGTGGAAGAACTCCAAACTACATTTCCCTTGCCGCAATTTACACCTGTAACTGTTTTCATTAGCTGATGGACATGGACAGCAGTAGTATTTCCTACAAAAATCTTTCATGTGAATTCTACTAAACTGCAGATTTACTTCATTTTTTTTTCAGTAAAAAGGGAGTGCACAACCACGTTAGCATCTAAAATGGGATCTACTGCAATGTGTACAATCTGCTACCAAATGTACAGAACTGAGTCAGCCAAAAAAAATCCACAGTACTTACACTTAAGAACTTCTTTTTCTTTATTATGACAGGAAAATCAAAGCAAAAATCCCAGAGCTTAAATAACCATTTCAGCTATGGATAATAATGCCAGTACAAAGACAGTAAAAGATTGAGCTTTTCAACTCAGCTAAAACATCTGAGGCTACACATTGAATGGATAAATGTTAAAACAATGAAAATAAAAGTCAGGTAGGAAAAAAACCTACCAGAACCTAAGAATACAAACTGCTTATAAAACAAAGAAACACAGAATTTCATTCTTCCTTCTGCAGCAAAAATGGGGGTGGGGAGGAAGAAATCAGAAATCTTAATTACAAAAATAATGCTGATATTCTTGCTGGTCTTTTTTGCCCCCTAATAAGCTTTTTCTGACATGTGACAAAAGCAGAACATGGTAGAAACTGAAATGGTATAAACTCCTTGGCTGTGTAACCTAAAAAGCCACTGTAAATAATCCAATACCTATAGAAGATGTAGCCACACTGCGAGTGTATGCCAATCGTTTTTCAAACCACACTGCTGGATCCAGGAATTTCTCCATGCAGAAATACCGGAACACAGGCTGAAAATTCTCACAGACTTCCATGAACATTCTGTATTTCTCTTCAACATGTTTCTTTTGGGCATCCTTTAAACGCATAAGAAATGTTTTACCCAGGGCTAACTGCTTCAGAAGGCAATTACCTCTTCCTTCCTTTCTACCCACCTCCCCTCCATCAAATGCTGCTCTCACTTCTTTTCTCCTTCTGAGCTAAGAATTATTGTCTTTTTTTTCAGCAATTATTAATGTAGCTATCTATCTGTTTTACTAAACAATTCTGTTTTCATACACAACTCAGAGGCTAAAAAACATGGGAAAAACCACACTCCTATTTCCTTGATGCAGCAGGTGCCCGTATTTTATAGGCATGTACAGGTAAAATGGATCTTGTTGGGCATTGTTTCCTTCCTTTGCACTCTGTTCTGGTACCTCTGCTTATCTGATGGCCTCATGACACTGTGAGAAAGTCATTCTCACTCATTCCCATGCCAAAGCAGCTCAAAGCCAAAATTAAATACACTTTTATCCCTGTTACTACTATAGCAATTTGAAAGGAAACAGTTTCTTGCACAATCATGGGTATATAAAGTAACAAGTAAACTTGTCTACAATTTTGTAAACTTCTGGTGAGGTGATCCATGGAAGGGAACTGAAACTCTGTGTTCTGAATCTATTTATTCCACGCCACTGGTCATATTCATTATTAGAAATACTAAAAGTATAGTACCTAGTTCTCTGTAAATTCCACCCCCCGCCCCCAGCAAATATTATGAGCCAGCTATTTTTCTGGTATTTTTTCAACTTATTTGGACTCACCTGCATTATTTTATAACACTGATAACCAGAGTAATCCTTTGGCCTGTACCTCTTGTGAGCTCCTTCTTCGGCATTCACAAGGAACTCGCCAATGGGAGTTGTTCCTGAGCACCACTCCAGGACTCCACTTCTCTGGGAAAGGGGAACCACCTGGAAAAGCAACACCACAGAGGTGAGGTTATACATGGGGAGGGTTATACACACTAAACTATGAATACTCACACTGCAGAGCATGGATGCATATTTCTGTTTGTTTAAAAAGACAAAGAATGCCAAACCATGCAGCTGGCCACAAAATATCTTCTAAATACACATGTATACATATATAAAAATCCACTCAAATTTTCTCTACCAAATAATTGCAATTTTTTCCTAGCCCAGAGAATCCTCCACTAGACGTGTCAGCACAACTTAATGATTAGCTACTGCCTGTTTCCTTCAATTTTCTTATGGAAGTCTCTTAATCTCATAATGCAACACCCATTCTCTTTTTCCCTGCTGTTGTTCAATTTTACACACATAAAAACCTGAGTCTTAAATGAAAATTATTCAAAAAATATGACTTTAACTCCATCTGAGAATTCTTAAAACCAGGCTAGCAATTAAGATAAGCACCTTTAGAGATTCCAGAGTGCACATTTCTCATTTGTCAAAGACAAGGGCTTATACATCGAGAGCACTTATTCAGAGGTCACCTTCACAGCTATTATTATAATCCCAAGTACATAAAAAGGAAGGAGGAAGGAAAAGTTCAAGTACATTTTCTGCATCCACACTAAGAATTTATTGCTGTACTCCCAATTAAAAAAAAATCAGTTCAAATTCTGCATGAAAGACCCTCGATGGGACATCTGAATTCAACTGTAAGGAGTATTGCAAGACTAAAATTAATTATTAATTAAGGAATATCACAAGGCAAATTAATGAGAATTCATGAACAAACTTGTATGCTGAATTTTAATGACTAGCAACTTACAATTTAATGACAGTGCATTACCTAATTTCTTTTCAATTACAAGTTCACATAAAGAAAGCTTTGCAGAGTATATATTGGCCACAAAGAAATTTACTTCAATGATTTGAAAAAAATTAAATTGTAATAAATATATTGTTTATTCTATAACTTAAGGAGCAGTGACTGTTTCATTAACACATAAATAAAAATCCTTTTATATTCTTCTGGGTTAAAAAGGAGGAGAATGGAGAAATAGGCTTTATTTCTCTGCTGCTGCAGCTGTTCAGGGTTACCTTGTATCTTCGGATATTTAATTTCCTCTTTCGTGTTTCAGTGTTTTGCTGGAGCAATGTATTGCACATCTGGAAAACTTGTTGCATGACTGCATCTTGTCTCAGGTCATCACGCCCCTTCAGCATAATCAGAAAAAGCAGTTAAAAAACACTTCTCAGCATCCAATTTCTTGCTCAGCAAGTAAAAAAAAAAATTTTAAAAAATTGCACGAAACACAAGTTACTTTTCCACAATAATCACTTGCAATAAAATGTAATGAATAGTTGGTTTTTTCCTCTGTATTTCCTGTTTTCTATTAGTGCTCAGCTGCTTAAACAGAACCATCATTAACTTAAATCATCACCACTCTTTTTTTTTGACAGATGCTATTTGATTCAGGTTTCAATCAACCTACATGTTTTATGGTTCTCTTTTTAAAAATAGGTGTTTAATTCACCTTTATTTAGCAAGCCAGCACACAGGTGAAGCAGCATCAGTTGGCACTGCAGTTCTGATTGCTGGATGCAGATCTAGTGATTCATGCTTCTCTTTAAAGCTTTCAAAACTTAGCAGCAAAACAGAATTCTCCCAGCAACTGCTCAACATTTGCATTCAAAGAGAGAATGAAATCAGCTGAGTCTAAGGAGAAATAAATTTTTTGAGAGATTTTTACTTCTGTGTGCTTGCTTTTGATTGCCTCTGAATTGCAAATATTTTTTTATATGGGGAAGAAGAAAGGAGATATTTAACACAGTATGTTGATGGTTTTTATTTACAGTACACTTCAGGTCATCAGCTGAGACATGACTAGGCAAGTCTGGTAGTTGCCAGGTAAGGTACTGGATATTAAAGAACTGCTGAAAAATAATTACAAACATATATAGTATCATTACTTGTTATTTATATTATATTACTTATTAATACTTTGTAATTTCATTTATTAAAGCATTCCTCAATGGAGAAAATTGACAGTGAAGTGTGAAAAGTCTGCTCATGGCACAGAAATGATACATGAGAAAACTGACAGGAGAACTGAAAAAATTCCAGCATGCCAAGTCTCTGAGATGTCATTACAACTGACAGAACCTACCTTAACCAGCTGCCTCCTTTCTTTACCATCTGATCCTACACAATCTATTATTTTAGGCAGATTCATGCCTCCTGCTAAACGAAATTCTTGCTTGAAAGAACTTATTGTGACCAAATTTTCATATTGTCCTGTGGGATCCACCTGAAATTAAAAATAAGGTTAAAATTAGTATAAATATTACCTCCATTTCACTCACACAATGTGGTAATGAGTTGTTTGCAAACCTCATTAGCAGACTATATGCTAAATATTAATATGAGCACTCCATCCTCTACAAGGATAATACCACAAAGGCTACGAAAATATGATGAGCAAAGGATTTTTTTTGATTCCTCCTTGTTCATCTCATTGGTAGAGGGGACGTGGTGCTGCAGGACTTCCACTAAAGCTGTGACACAATGTTAGCCTGTCCCAGCTAGCACTGTCCCAGGAAAATGTTCACATATGGCTGGGGAGCATCAGGCTTAGACTAGGCTGCAAAGGGACTCAGTCTACAATCCCAAACCTGCTGCAGGTTTGGCATTGTACAGGATCTTCCTCAGCCACCCCCTGTATCCTCATGCCCCAGAGCAACCCGACTCAGTCAGCTGTAAGGAAATACTGCCCCAGCAGGCTACATCACAGACCTGCAGCCATTTCAGCCAGTCTGTACTGGAGGAGAAGAAAGGCAAAGAAAAGAATGATCCAGTTGTACAAAGGAGCAACACCTGGGGCCAACCGGAGCCCTACAAACAGATGTTATTCAGGCACGGGTGGCAACTTCCGGCCTCTGAAGTCAAACACCTTAAAGCAGTCCCTTGACTTACTCGGCTTTATAGACATAGCCTGAGGGATTTCAACACAAGGAATTCTGGCTTTGTAACATTTAAGTTTAGATGCTGGCCCAAAAAGCAACTCTACGTTCTTGAAACTGCTAAGTTTCCCAGGCAGAGCGTGTGGCATCAAAAGGTGAGTGCCTATGCACCCATCCAGTCAATTGTTTATGCCAATGGGAAGGCATAATTTCCCATTAATGAATGGTAAAAGCCTAACAGCAGAAAAGGCAAGTCTATTAATTCTCACACCTTTTTTGACATTCAGTGCCTCCCTGAAACTCTGAGTTAGCACCTACAACACAGGACATTCAGACTCCCAAATCCCCCGAGTGAGTTAGGTAGTTCACCACCCCTTTTGATAATGAGAAACTACTCAGAATTAAGTGGCAAAGCTGTCTTTGTACCATAAACCACTAACCAGCACACCTAAGGCTTGGGATCAAGGTCTTCTAAGGAAACCATCTCACCCTGCACCTCCCACCTGGCAAGAAAGTATCCCCATAAATTGACCTGTAAAAACCATGGGAATTGGATGAAGAGATGTATGCCCTGACTGCCAGTACAAAAGCTTGAAGCTGATTCTGTGATGTGGTATTATAGTGTGTATTTTTTCAGTTTCAGTCACCTTAATTTCCATGGTAGGAACAGCAACATCCTCCAAGTTCTTCAGTTTAATAATTGGCTGGTCAGCTGGAATACTTATTCCTTCTGTAATTAAAATGAATTAATATTGATAAATTCAGAGCTATAAAAATACACCTAAATTGACAAAGCCCAGCTTACATTGCTTTTGGGACCCAAAACCTCACTGCATACTTGTATTGAGCTGATGTAGATAACCACAGGACAACTGGTGATTTCTGGAGTTTCATACTAAGGGTCTGAGCCCTACAGTGCAAGTAATCACTATGATTTTTAATCCAGACTACATTCTATATCTATCAAAAATAGGACACAATACTAATGCAGTACCTCTTTTAACTAAATATCATTATTTAGAAATACACTTTTTAGTCTGAGAAAATAAAACCTATCTTCACTATTAAAACAAAAACAGTTTTCCCAAGACTTACTTCTTTGAGATTTCCATGGACTAGGATCTAAATTAGCTAATGTGATGTAAGCATCACACAGTGCTTCGGTGTCTCTAACCATATGAGCTCTTCTTTTCCTTACAACATTCATTATAGTGCTAGCAGCTTCCATTCTGTCCTAAAAAAACCCAATGGAATGCAAACATCAGACCTTGTAAACTAAAGTTTTTAATATTAAAGGTGCATCATAACATGCAGTCAATTAAGTACAATTGAGATATGTCCTATGAAAACAGAGCAAACTGCAGTAAGGGACAGCCCTTTGTGACATGACCTGAAATAATCACGAGAAAAATTCTGTGCTGTCTAACCTGAGATAATGAGTGATGTAAAAGATTCCTAGGGATGGAGAGGGAGCAAACCTGTCCAGGCAAAGTGCAGAAACACATGCAAAAATTCTTCAGAAAAAAGGACAGGCAGGTTTTCAGATGTTCTTCCATCATCTGCCTGCTTCTGTTATTTGCTCCCAGCTGAAGAAAAAAATCTTGCATGCAAAAGACAGAAACCTGTCCATGCATTCCTTCTAAGCCTGACTCTGAAAGACTTAGTTGACTTCAGCATAATCCTGCTCCTAAGGGTGGGATCACAAAACCACTACAAATGTGAGAGAAAGGTAAAAAAACCCCACAATGAAATGTGGTAAAAAAACGTATCAGTGTGGGGGGTAAGAGGGAAGTGACAACCATGTCAGGCCTACAGTGATGGGGGAAAGAAGGGGCAATACTTTATATGCAGGATGATTCCAAAGATAGGTTAAACAAAAATTAAGCAATAATAACAGTAACATGAAACCACAGTTCAGTATTAGCTATCAGCATGGCTTTTAACATATCAAGGACCAAAAGATAGACTGCACAAGGCTAAATGCTTAGATGGAACACAGGGTACCACTCAAAGCAGAAAAAATACTCAATATGTACTTTCAATAATAAACCCACTCAAGTCTTTCTGGCATCTAAAATGCCTTTTACACAATGACACATCAGGGACTGTTATCACAAGAGTATGCAATAATTGGGGCTATTTGTGGCACAAAACATTAACTACATTTTGTTCAACCCTGTAATTATTTCTTTCAATAATAATTACCTACAAAAGGGGGTATTAAAAGTACTGTTTCCCTCCTACTGTTGCTTAACAAAAGTCTGCTGATGAGCTCTGTACTAAAATATCCCTTTACATGGTTTGTTTTTTTTTTTCCATTTTTTAACAAAATTAAAGGATTGAATGCGATTAATAGAATAGAAGTTTTTGTAGTCACCACGTCAAGCTGGGAGATCTCTTTTGGTGCATTTTTAATTAACTTATTTGTTCTTATTGCATCTGGTTTTGTGAGGAGTTCATCTTTGCCAGCATTAGCCAAAGCTAATATTATAAACAGAGTATGATGTGGATGATCCAGTGAAATTCGAGCCATTAGCTGCCAACAAAAGAAAAAGATCCCATTATCAAAAACAGTACAGAAGAAGAAAAACAATACTTAATTAACATTATTAATTCTTTTGAACTTCTAAGGCTCCTAACACGAAATGAAAGGTAATAATTAAGACAGTATTTCCACAACTGAAAAAACATGCAAAGTATATTTCTATAGCTGCATAAGACTACTCTTACACTACAAATAAATACATGAAGTAGAAATGAAAAAAGTCCCAAATCCTCTTCCCCCACCATACTGATTTGGCGTCACTCATTTTTAATATACCCTTATCACCTACATAACTTGTTTAGCTATAGTTGCTCAGAGGAAGGTGGATATGTTTAGAAGAAGGCACTACCAAGCCAATCGAGGTATCTTTAGATAAAAAAAGCAAATATTACATTATTCAGGACTTTGTGAAATCCTAAACCACCCATCATCTTTGTTCCCATCCGAGCAGCCAGCTGGTACATCAGAGGCAAGAACTTGTATGAAGGGATCTTCTGTGCATTTTTCTGTAGTAGAGAAAACTCAGTTAGAGAGCTGTACTAAACACCTAACAAAAATTTTAACCATAAAATACATTTTTTTAAAATTAAGAATAATGGCTGTGTGATAAAATAACAATTCAGTGAGCATCACATCACCTTGGCCCATGTCTCCTAAATGCTACAAGTCCTTCATAGGAGAGTTACTATTTTCTATTCTACCTTTCTCATGGCTTTTCACCTAAAAGTATATATAATATGAACAAGAATAATGTACCCTAAGGATGTTGAAGATGGGAAGATTCCAAGGTATGTGAAGAACAAGGTGACCACAGTAAAGATCATGAGATACGTTTAATCATACAGACTTGTCAAATCAAAATGCTAATTTAAGTTAAATTAAAATGCATTGAGAACTACAGGTCTCACTGATGAAAAACTGTTGTCATGATAACCAATGACAACTGAAAAAAGCAAGTTTTTGGGAAAAGTTGTGGAGCTACATAATTCATCTTCTAGAAATACAGGAGAAGGAGAAGAAAGATATTTATTTGTCAAAGCACTAGGAAAAAAATGGAGCAAACATATACCTTCATCATTTCGTTGACTCTATCAACTCCGGAATTTTCAAGCCATAGGGAACAGAGTCGGAATATCCACATATCATGTTCTTCTCCACTCAATAAACAGCTGATGTAGTTCTCCACTGCTTTACACAAGAAGCGTTTACGATCCTCAGTTAGGGCTTGTATTGCACCTTCATCCAGCTCAAGTTCTCGCTGAACCTTCACTGTGTATCTACATGAAGAGACATTATTTTTAAACAACAAATTATTTCTTAATGAACTTACAGCAAGGCCTTTCCCAGCTCTGTCACTTACTAATTTAACTTTTTTTAAGTTGTTTTGTATGTACAGGCACAGTAAAATAAACAACTAAGAAACTGAACAGTGGGAGCTACTCCCTTGCTGTATGTGCACACAGATGCACTGCTCTAAGTAAACTTCCAGTCAGTGTCTTCTTTTAAATGATTTAATCTCAATATCGGTATAAATTTGAATATCCAGTACAGATCATTTGTGTAAAGACTTCCGTTTCCAGCAGCTGAAGTTTATCCTTTTCTGCTCACTTGCAGTTGCTCTTACTAAATCCTTAAGAATTCCGTATTAAATTTAATTCTACTATCTCACTAAATGTGTAACAGAGAAAAATCTCAACTCATTTATTTACACTATGTAACATTTTGTCAAATAAACTGAACAGATCCAGGGAATAAACATGAATTCCAGGCCATGATCATCCATACTGTGTCCCTGGCTTAGTTTTGGCCCAAACTATCCAGCACACACCTAGACCATATCCAGGCACAGTTGAGAAACCATTCACAACAAGCACTCTGGATTTGATCACTGCTTTGTGGAGAAGGGAAAAGGCAGCTGTAAAGATGTGACCCATGCTGCACCTCTTGCCCAGAGAGTAGAGCTGAAGCCTGTGACAGCTCCACAGTAACCAGTCCCTACTTGAATGCTCACTTGTTGGTCTGAACTCTGCGCTCCCTGATGAGACCGACCTCCTCCTTGGCCTTCTTCAGCAGTGCCTGCTTATTTTCAAACTCTGAGGATTTCATGTAATTCTCAGTTCGCTGGTACTGATTATCAGAAAAACGCGCCAAGGAGAGGAAAGCCTTCATCTTTCCTTTCTTCAGCTCATCACTGCTGTCTCCACTGGGGCTTGCAGCAATTTCCACAGCCTAAAGGAGAAGTTACAATGGTAAGACCAATAATCAGGTAACTAGAGCTGCATAATACTTGATGAAACTCTATTATCACAGAAAAACAGAATGGTTGAGGCTGGAAGGGACATCTGGAGCTTATCTTATTCATCTCCCTTCCTGCTGAGGCAGGGTCACCTGCTTGAATACATTATTTAATATTGCCTGTGATGGAATAAATATGCATACAAAATAAACCTAACAGACTGAATATTTTTCTCCTAAGTGAATGTAATCTTTGAGAAATGTTTCAGTGCAAACAGCCAAAAAGATTATTGTGTATGAAATAGCTTTAGTAACCATACAGGAATTTTCCACACTTATCTATCTCTTACAGTAATGAGGCATGAAGTTTTACAATAGTCTTACAGCCTTATGTCACAAGATGGTGAGAAAAAAACAGAAGCTAGTCCAAAATATACCAAAAGAAAAGGAAATTAGATATGAAAGTCATGGATTCAAATCATCAGAGTGAAGAAAGTATATAGATAGCAACAGAGACAGGTAACTACTTTGATTTTCACAAATTAGCATGAAATAAAGAAATGCAGAGCAGACAAATATTAATAAAAACATTTCTATTACTGGCTAAGATCTTAAAAGAAAAAAATTACAGTACTTTGAAACACTAGAACAAGATGTTGCAGCATCTCGGGGTGACCTTATTGCTCTCTACAGCTGCCTGAAAGAAGGTTGTAGCCAGGTGGGAGCCAATCTCTTCTCCCGGGTAACAAGTGACAGAACAAGAGGATGTAACCAGAGCAGCAGCACCAGGGGAGGCTCAGGTTGGACATGAGGAAGAATTTCTTCACAGAAAGGGGGATTAGACATTGGAATGGCCTGCCCAGGGAGGTGGTGGAGTCACCATCCATAGCAGTGTTTAAGGGAAGAGTGGAAGTGGCACTCAGTGCCATGGTCTGGTTGATGTGGTGGTGGTGGGTCACAGGTTGGACTTGATGATCTCAGAGGTCTTTTCCAACCTGACTGATTCTGTGGTTCTGTGAAATATAATGGCCATACTGAAAGCCTGGCGAATGAATAATCTGTCCTGAGAAGGAAGAGGTAGGGAACAGGAAAGGGAAACTAGACTGGTAGTTGTAATCACTACACTTCTAAGCCAATATAAGATGTTCCACTGTGATTTCTACAAAGCCATATTCTGAACACTTTATAAGATTACAGTGCTACACAATACAATGTGAAACCCTAATACTTACATATAAGAAACCATATTTTCAATATAGAAAAATAAAGGCTGCACTGAAAAATCTACTTGGTATTTTAACACAGCATTATCTCAAAGATTGCACATTTCAAAGACTGGATGCACCTTTTCTAAGTATTTCTGCATGATGACTGTAGGGTTTTCCAAGCATGTTTCTGCTAACCAGGTACCGCAGAGCCTCAGGCACTCTGTATACATCAATTTCAGGTGAGGATCATTCTCGACCTTTGAAAAAGCAAGTTTTGGGAAAAAAATTAAAGAGAGGGAGGCATCAAACAAAAATATCTTTTACATATGAGGTAGGCAATTTCTAAAGCTTTTAAACCCTGAATAGAATTCAATCACTGAGGCCTATTACACATAATGCTAATCTACAGTCATTTTCCATCCACATCTACAGTAGTCAATAACCTTAAATCACATTCACATTCAATGTAAGACTAAAGGAGAGCACATATTTTAAAATACCTGATAGTTTGAACAATGAAAAACAGAATAAACCAATGATAAAATGAAATAAAAATTTTAAAAATTCACAACATGATTTCAGAATTGTATTTTATAACGTCCCCATTTAGTCGCAAGTACCACAGACAACTCCACAGATAACAGTCAGGAACCACAATAGCCATGTGTGATCATCAAATTCTTCAGACAGACTTCTACATGGAAACTTGATTAAAAGTGCTCTGAGAAGATGATGGAGCAGGTTTCCAAAGGACTTTTCTCCAGATTGGATGCTCAGCTTTAACTGTAGAGTAGGATATTATGGAGTATTGCAAAATACTTCTACTATAGGATACATATTAAAGACCATGTGACCAAGATGGCAACACTGACTGTGAAATACGTATGTGAACATCATAGGCTGTGAAAACACAAATATTCCTTACATGGACAAGGTAAATGTAAGGAAGGACTAAATTTTTGGAGGGCCTTATCAACTGATTCATGGAGAAATCACAAAAATCAAAAGAGCAGCAACTCTTGATTTTGCCCTGATATGTATAGAGAACTTGGCCCAAAATAATCCAGCCTTTCTAAAGTGTGATATTCTTTAAGAAGATACCTGGACTCAAAGCAAATGTCTTTTATCCTCCAGAAATACTCAAAGAAAGCCTTCATAGCTAAACATAAAGGTGAGGACATGAAGGAATTTTTTTCATGGTGCTATACAAAATTAGGTTCTATACAAGTATTTGTAGACCACATTTTAACAAACATCATCCTGAGAGATCTGGAAAGGCTGGATTGAGAGCCAAGGCCAACTACATGAGGTTTGACAAGGCAAGTGCTGGATCACAACCCCAGGCAGTGGCTGGAAAGCTGCCCAGCAGAAAAGGACCTGGAGGTGCTGGTCAACAGCAGCTGAACATGATCCAGCTGTGCCCCGGTGGCCAAGAAGGCCAATGGCATCCTGGCCTGGATCAGCAGTGGTGTGGCCAGCAGGACCAAGGCAGTGACCGTCCCCCTGTACTCGGCACTGCTGAGGCCACACCTCCAATCCTGTGTTCAGTTCTGGGCCCCTCACTGCCAGAAAGACATTGAGGGGCTGGAGCGTGTCCAGAGAAGGGCACCGGAGCTGGGGAAGGGGCTGGAGCACAAGTCCTGTGAGGAGCAGCTGAGGGAGCTGGGGGTGTTTAGCCTGGAGAAAAGGAGGCTCAGGGGGGACCTTATGCCTCTCTACAGCTGCCTGAAAGGAGGGTGTAGCCAGGTGGGGGTTGGCCTCTTCTCTCAGGTTACAAGTGACAGGACAAGAGGAAATGGCTTCAAATTGCACTAGGGGAGGTTTAGTTTGGATATTAGGAAAAATTTCTTCACTAAAAGGATTGTCAAGCATTGGAACAGGCTGCCCAAGGAAGTGGTAAAGTCACCATCTCTGTTTAAAAGGGATTTGAAAGACATGTCCATCTGGTGCTTAGGGACATGGTTTAGTTGTGGACTATGAATAATGAATTCTTACATTTGCCACTGTTACAGATTCACTCTGAAAACCCCTAACAAGATTTGCTAACACAGGCTTTTTTGCTTTCAGACATTTTGAGAGTATAAACCAGATTTAGTAATACTGCAGAGGGGCTTTTAATTTTCTTCTATGGGAAAACTTCAGAAAGTGGATTAGAATCTTAAATAATTTAGTTCTCTTAAATTTATGCATTATGTAACACATACCTGAAACCAATCTGCATCTAATTTTTTAATCATCGTTTTAAGTATATTCAGTGCAAGACTCTCTTCCTTTTTAGCCCAGAAAACCTGAGCTTCTTCTAGTTGCCATTCAGAAACTCCATTTCCATTTGGATTGTGCTGTTTGATCTGAAACATAGCTCTTTCTGGAAGCTGAAATTGAAAAAATAATCATGAACAATTCTTTAAGTGAAATATCTGTATCTCACAGAAGGTTTTGTTTTCAGACTCTGTCTCAATTTTCTCTATTTGTGCAGCATAGTCTGCCCATCCAGAGCTAAGAATTTATTTGCAGCAAAGATATGAAATTATTTTTCTATATACTTACAGAAAATCCTGGTTTGCAACAAAAATAGACTAGAATCAAACCTTATAAACTCTAAAATAAAGTATCTATGTTTAACAGTTTAAATTGGAGGTAGAGAAATTCTGTAAGTGTACCTACTGAAGTAATGGATTTATAGCTTAGCAATTATTATTACATGTATTACAAACATTACTATAGACCACAGAAAAATAATTTAAAAAATGACACCATCATACACCAATGCCTTCACGTGCCTACATCGACACACGTATCACTGGTAAAGTACCATCCTCACTACTTAGTATCACAATGACAGCACAGAGAGCAAACAATGTTTTTAACAAACTTGAGGCTCTTACAGGACACTCATTGCCACAGTGTTGGTGGCTAGGCCTGCATGAGACAAAAATATCTGACATAATTTTCCCAAAAAGCTTCAGAGGCACTGAGTAAAGCTTGCAAATTCATGAAATCAAAGACAGCTGTTCTACTGGTTTCATCATTGCTCATAAAAAGAGAACCTTTCTGAAACCAAAGTTTGATTTAGTTTCGCATATGTGAAGTGTTAAACACCTTTCCTTTTCGTATTTAGCTGGAACTATTTTCTGTAGAGGTCCTTGGAGGATATTGCTGCTCTGTAAATTCTTGTGGAGTTATGCACTACCTAGAACAAGCCAAGACTGCCTCTGGATCTTAAATGCATCAGCAACTGAAAAATACCACTGATACTGCAAATCCCAGTAAGTGATTCACAAAAAGAGATTTACCACAGTGCAATGGTGCTTTGAGAGTATAAAACTTTGAAGACAACACTAAATATAGAGATGCAATGAAGTTATCTCTGCAGTTTTACTCTGGAACACTACAACAGTATGATGCCAGTGAAAGCTGGATATATAAAAATGCACCAAAAAGAGAAACAGCTAGAAGAGCATTCTTCACTAAAAATGTCATTTTCGTATTATCTACCTCACAGTGGCTTACACTTACGAACAAAATTCAAAAAACATACCCATAAATACAATTTGTTAATAAATTCTACATTGTTTAAGTCTCAGATTAATTGATTATTCCACTGAATAAACTTAGAATACAGCTAATCCTTAGTACTGTTAAAAAATGAAGTTCTTTTATAAACTAAAAAACAAACATCTGTTCCTGATCTTTCCTGGAAATTTTACCTGTGTATTTTTAGCAGTTCTTGCCAGTCTAGAGAGTTCCACTAGATGTTTGGTCAGGAGGTCTTTAATACATTCTCTTTTGGTATTTTCACTCTCCTTTTCAAGCAAGATTTCCAAAATTACAGTGCGCAGAGCCATGATAGGTTCCTGGAAATGGAAGTCACTGTCTTTGAGAAGCTGGGACTGTCTCTGCCATTTCAAATAAACGTCATTCAGTTGTTGAGTAGTAACAGATCTGCAATTGTTACCAAAAGAAAAAAGACTTGTTATCAATTCTCACTAAATATTAGTGAAATGCAAGATGAGTAAAAACTAAACTGCTGAGAAAGTTCACAATTCACACTTCAAAACCAAGAAATAGTTCATAAAACCCTACAATGGTTACTACATGCAGACTAAACTGGAAGCCTTCCAGTTTTAACAAACATGAAGTACACCACCACTCAGGTGGACTACTCCTCTGTAAACATTCTTGATTAAGCATCAAAAACTTGTGTTAAAGGTCCATCAGCAAAGGGAATCACACTCAAACACAGGACTGCTTAAAAGACTGTAGGGTGACTATTAGCTACCAAACTGGTAGAACTATAGCAGAGACAATTCACTGTTAATAGCACTACAGAGATAAATACCTTCCTGTGATTAAAAAGCAATCTTAAGAATTTAGGAAGAATATTGATGGGAATAGAGGTCCATGAAGAAGATTATTCAAACTGAAACAGCTTTCAGTAAAGCTATGGATATCATTAAAGAAACGGAAAACATTTTTAGAAAAGACACTAAAAGAGGAGGACTCAGTTCCTTGAGTAAACCAGAAGCTAGGAGATATGACTGCTACCTTGGAGTATGAGGGAACTCAATATAAAGGAAAGAAAACAATTATTTAAAACACAATACTGGCATGATATCAAATAATTCAAACTAGACTGTGAATAAATCCAGTCTGGAAATAAAGAGAATCTAAAACTGTCTTCACGTAGTGAGCTAAAATCCTTGTAATTTTTAACACAAACTTTGAGACGGTGATGAATAAAATCTGTTGAGGTCATTTGAAGTTTTGTGCTATGCTTGATTACTAAAAATCCTGAAAACTGAGAAAGTGGTGTTACACAATCTTAAGAAATCACCTGGAGAACAGCAGACCAGCATTTTCCAACTCTCCAATTAGCTGTAGTCTGCAAAGGGTTGGATATAAGGAATAAACAGACTCAAGACTGCCCTTGCACAGCTCTTCTACTTCATTCACTCTACGGATTTAATAGAAAAATAGTAGATTATTTTTATTTAATATCAGCAAGTAATTCCAAATATCCGTAACATAGTTTCCATACAGTGAACAGAAATTAAACAGCAAAACTCTTCAGTCTGAAGTTACTTTGTATTACCATTAAAATTTAAAAAAAAGTTTGTCAATAAATGAAAACACAGTAAGCACACAGAAACTCCAAAGTCTGTGTGATAGCTCAGCTAAAGAAGAGCACTCAGCACTGGAATCCACTTAAGAGGACTACAAAGTAAGGGATGTGTAGAGGAAATATATCTTCAATTGGCACACAAATTATATATGTACAGATGACAAACTGAAGTTAAAAATTTTAGCTGAAGTCTGGAAGTAGTTTTTATTCCATGCATGAGTCATTATTTGAGCCCATAAAACCCCATGATAGTCTTTCATGCATAACCTGTGATTACAAACACATACATTCTGTCCATCTCTCTCTAACATCACAGTATTTGCATACAATTTGTTACCTGGCATCTTTAAGACTGTCATGGAAAGCAGAGAATTCCTTATCTCGTAAAGACTGAAGGGCATCATACAATGATTCATGGTACCCTGGACTTCCTGCTTCATCTCTAACAAATAAAACAAAAGTAACAGAATAAAATGAAAACCATATTTCTCTACCAAGAAGTCAATTTTGTCTTTGTGACAAATTGTTTTAGTTGTACATTTTCTGCAATTGGACAGATCGCTGTTTTGCATGATAAAAAAATTGATGCAACCCTTTACATTTTAAATTAATTTAGTGTTTTATAAATTCAAGCTGTTCTTGAATCTTGAATCTTATTCTAGCTCACCCATACCAAGTTTGTTCTGATCATGGCATGGCATATGCCCTTCAACAGGCTGCTTGTGAAGTCCTCCAGGTGTGTCTAAACCATGATCTTAAGACAGTGTAGGAGAAGGGAACGAGCACACCAAGAGTATGTTCCCCATCCTAATGTAAGAGTCTTAGGAGAAAAATTCTCCTGACTACTAAAAATTGATGCAGAAGGAGTTACAGAAGACCCCATAATGTGACTCTTTTTTTTTTTGCTTTTGCCAAAACATAGTGAGTCTATTCTGTATTCCTAAAATGTGCAATGATGCAGCTGTACCAAGAAGGGACAGAGTTCACACCAGATCCTGGTCAGTCATACCAAATAACTGCTGCCAGGCATCCAGCAGTATCCTCTCTTCAGGAAATTATTCCTTACGAGGGAGTAGCCATGAATCAATACTGGTGTTTACTTATCCAGGACTTGATAACCTCTTGTGGCTTACTGAGCAGTATTTTCCCTATTTTCTTATAAATTAGATACTAAAAACTATCTATCCCTCTCCTGTACTCAAGATACATCTACTATGTGAGTCAAAAATTAAAAATTTCAGTTTAGAGCTACAAACAATCAAAAAGAAGAATCACCTGTGTACAGCTTCCCAGGAAAAGAAAAGCAATGGGCATACACACCAGACAAGTCTAAGTGAAAAACACTGCTTTTCAATTCAGTGATTAAGACGAATTAGGTGACCTGCTTCACAGGGACTATATTCTAATCTTGCCTTTTCAGCTTGGATCTGACCCCATTGCCTTTTACTTAAAGAACTAGCAAAAAGATAAGGTGGTTTACTTGACAGAAGAGATGTGGCTCCACTGCATATTCCTCCATGCTGCTTGGTAGCGTATTTCCTGGAGTTCTGCACACCACTCAGTGTTTTCACGTTCCAGCCCTTTTAAGTACATGGAAAGAGTGTGGCAAAGCCCAAAATTCTGCAAAGCCTGGAATTAAGAAAATTACTCAAAATTGATTTTCGTCCTTTATTAAACTGAACTAGTATTGTTTTAAGGGCTTTGTTTTACTTTAGGAAACAAAGAACCCTTTGCAGGAACCGTAACTATTTCTAAACTGTACACTACATAAGATGAAAACTTTTTAATAAAACTACTAATCACAGTATTGATATCTGCAACTAATACTGCAACTGATACTAAATAATTTGTGGTAAGAAAATAAAAGTACCATGTGAAAATTAAATAACGGAAAACACATACATACCTGTGCTACATTATTATAGAACTGGTATAAACATTTTTAGGCTAAAAAAGCAACATATTTAAAGGTTGAAAATAACATAAATTATTTTTATCTATTGTATCAGAAAAACCATGGTTTCATACTGGAGAGGTTTAAAGAACAAGACAGCAAAAATAACCAATTACATTACTTTCTATATCCTGTCACTTTAGGAGCTGGCCAAAATCTGGAAAAATATTAAATATACTTATTTTTAAGTATTTCAGAAAATTCATTACCCATGATGGGGATTGTGAGTGACAAGAGGTCTAGGAACCTTAATGTTTTCAGAACAAATATTGAGTTGTCTTACATTACACAGCTTGGATGCCTATGACAAAGGGCTAGATTTAATGAACAAAGAGATCACTTTCAGTCCTAAAACAATTTCAGACTCACTACAAATGATTCAATATGATGAATATCAATTCTTACACTCATTTCCTCTTATAAAATAAGATTACCTCTATTATTCCTGCCTGGCGAGTAGATGGAGAGAGGCTTGTCTCAAGGTCGTATGTTACAAGGGCTTTCTCCCACACTGCTTCATGCTCATATGTTCTTATCCTGTTGTAAGTGAAAAAGAAGTTTTCAATTTAAGTTCCTTACTAGTAAATGAAAGCAACGCCTTTAAAGAACATAAGAACACGAATAAATTATACCGTGCTAATGGCTGTAACATTCTTCCTCCACCACAGCCATAAAGACTGTCAGGTTCTCCAATGCTTCTATAGATGTCCATGAGAAGGTCCTAGAATATGCACCACAAGACAAAGAATTACCTTTTTTGGAGCCAGCTCCAGTTAGTTTTATATAAATTGTATCAGTTTACAAATGTTTTTACAGGCAACATCATTGCTTAATTTTCCTTTATGCAGTATCTGAGCCTGCTATCATGACAGGAAAAAAAAAGTTATGCAGTCTAGCCAAACTCTTCAGGACTACCTATTTTAATGCTAATCTATTTTTTAAAAATCCAGGATGGGGCCTTAGGTGGACTAGTTGAAAAGCACAAGGCAATAGTACTGCATGAGCATTAGACACATCAGCTATGTAATGCATCTTAAAAGTTATACAAGCACAGTTCTGGAATAATGAACTTTGGAAAGAAGTAACTTAGACAAGGCTACTGGATCAGATTTGATACATCAAATAAACTTGTGGGAGATAATACTACTTCAGTTTTGATTATTACAACTTCTACATCACTTGCTGATTTTTAATGAACATATATCTGTGACAAAACAAACTGAAAAATATTTGCCTGGCTACCACCCTGAAGGCAGGTATTTCGGGAAACAAAGTCTGCTTTGCTGTGATTTAAAACTTGCCAGTTAGTTAGTGTTTCAGGTGAACAAATACTCAATTTAATTTGTCTGGAAGGCCACTGAGTTCACTTTGAATTCAAGCATGAGGAGAACTTTAAAACACATTTTTGAATTCTACTGGATCTACCTTCAGCTCAGATGAAACCTACTGTTAATTGTAATTATACAAGAAGGTTTGCATTCTGATTATGAAGCACACACAAGTACCTGTAAACTTATGCCAGTTTCTTCTTTACTTTTTTCATTTAAAGTAGTAATAGGTGTTCTTTGACTTTCCTCTTCAAACGTCAAACTCTTAGCTGCTTTAAAAGAAGATCTAAAAGAAATGCTTTTACCAGCAAAGTTAAATGAAATTTCATATAGAGAACTAAAGAAATTCTGAGACAAGACCCAAGGAACAAGGGGCACAAACATTAAATGCAAGACTGTCATCCTCAGGTTATTCAGTATGGCTCTCCATCAGAATGAGGAAGTGATCAGTTGAGCTGGGAATATCAACATCAAGGGATTTTAATACCAAGATGTTTTTTTGGAGAATCCCCCCCCCACACCTTGTAATTTCTAATCTTTTATTAAATCAAATTGCTTTGGTGAATGCCTGAAGTGCTCTTTCCTCTGTGAAAGAATAAAAGCAATTAGTTAATGTATGTGCTTACAACCAAACTTTTGTTATATTTTCACTACCTTACAGTGGGTTGTCACAAAATCTAAACTAGTTCCAAATTTTGATCCTGATAGACCAGAAAACAAAGATAATTGTCCGTTATAGAAGAAAGCTCCTACAAGGGTCCTTTGGCTCTATTCACACATAATTCTGGCCATCATTCTGGGGTTTCTTTCCCCCCTTGATTAACTTCTGGCTGTAATTTAACCAACAGCACAAAGAAAGTTTCTGATTACAAGTCAACATGACTCTATTTTGAGGCTTGGATCACATTCAAGGACTGGAAATACTTGCCATGTCCATACACACACCTACGGAGTATTTTTAAAGCTTCCTTGACTTTTCATATAACTAAAACCAAAACACTGCTGGAACTCACAAAACATGATCCATTTTACCAGAAATGTCAAGAAAGAGCACTCCTCCTACCTTTCTTGCTGCTTATCCCTATTTATCTTGTCTGCGTAGATTTCTGCGTAGAGCAAGGCTGTGAAGTGAGCAGCACAAGACTGTGCTGCCATAGCAACCTCCAGATAATTCAGGTCTAGCCAGAAGCTGTCATCAAAAACTGTACCTGAAACAGATCTGATTAAATAAAGACTTCAATACTGCTGTAACAGACCTTTTCTCGAACATTAAACAAAATAAATCCAATATTAACTATAAAGCTTTCCAAAGGCTACTTTTATCTTAGTCCCTGGAAAACCCATACCACAAGAAGTTTACCAGACAAAAGGGTTTTAGAAAACTCCTTCAGCATAGTTAGAACCCTTCAAGGGTAGCCATATCACTTCTGTAACAAATGCAAGGTCACTACTGTATCTTTTCTTTTAACCAGTATGTCCTCTACCATGCTCTTTTTCTTTAACCTAGAACACCAACAGATCTTTGAACAGTCACAATTAAATAAGGCAACATTTTGAAAAGCTTGAATTCACCTCTTTTGTCTTCTCAAGTAATCAACAACAGCAAGCATGGCTCGTCGAGATACTTTATCCAAACTTCTAAAATTATGGGTTTCTTGCTCTGGGATGTATATTTCAAAGGAAAGAATATAGTGAACTTTTGTCATAACATATCCATTTACAAGATAAAAAGGTCTATTTTGTAGTCAAGAAAATAACTAAAAGCTTCTTTGAATTGCACTTCCAAGATTAAATTAATAGTTTGTCACAAAATGTATTTCTTCCCGTTACATGATGTTAGTGACATCATAGTAGTTTACACCACAATTTTATGAAACTTTGTATTATTAGTTTATGGATTCTATTTTTTCTTACAGCATTCATAGATGAACTAACATCATTATAAAAAGCTCCATAACAGACCTCTTCCATTAGGCTTCTGCCATATAAGTTATTCCAAAGTCACAGAAATACTTCTTATTAAATTACTTCATTGCAGATTTTAGAGTGTGTATGGTTACACAAAACCCCCTACTTTCCACACACAGGCCCATACTTCCATAGAATCTATGTTTCCATGTGTTGCTTCTGGATTAAAGAAGAAAATCAGATGGCTACAGGTTGTGTTTTGGTGATTGGGTTAATAATTTTTTTATTCCTCTGGTCATTTCTGAATTACCAATTAAAAGAAGCAAGAAATAGGGAGCACACAAGCAAAGGTTTGATTACTACTACATTACAGTAAGATGCAGAAGTAGCAATTTCTCCTAAAGAAAGCAAAAGCCACATTAAAAATGTATCTGGGCATTTTGTGTGTTCCTACAAACAGAAATAAACCTGATCAGAAGCATTTAAATCTTCCATGTCCAACTGCTTGATTTTTTCCAGTTTGGATTCTGATGGTTTGGAATGAAATTTACCCAGATTTCATAGGAAGAGCTTTCTCCTTGTTTTCCCAGGGCAACAGCTTCTACTTGAAGAAACTGGCAGCTGCCAGATGATTAAAATTTTTGCTTTGAATACTGATGTTCTATGACTCCAATTTTGGAATTAACATATCTTTGCTGAGTTGGCTACTGCGCCTCCCATTTACCTGTAAACGTTTGGGGTTTTTTTTCTGCTACCAGGACAGTTTTTCATCTGGAGAATTCCATTTAAAGCTTCTATATTTCTTTTTTTTTTTTTTTTTTTTTTTTTTTGCACTTATTGCCTCAGTAAGTATCCCTTGCATAGAATTCTTTTAGGAAAGAATTTCTTCACAGAAAGGGTGATTAGGCATTGGAATGGCCTGCCCAGGGAGGTGGTGGAGTCACTGTCCCTGGAGGTGTTTGAGGAAAGGCTGGACATGGCACTCAGTGCCATGGTGTAGCTGACATGGGGGCGTTCAGCCACAGGGTGGACTCGATGATCTCAGAGGTCTTTTCCAAACTAATTAACTGTGATTCTATGAATCACAATGTTTGAAGGAGCCTCCATCATTTGCTCACTGGTATCATTGAACTAAGTGCAAGTTTATAAAACTTGGAAAAATCCCTTCATATTTTTCTTAGAATATTTTGGGTCACTCTATACATCTGAGCATAAATTTGCGCAGTATTTTCCCTGGCTGCTTCCAGGGAAGAAATATAAAGTTGTTAATCATTCTCTATCTTACGAAGTGAAACAATTATGAAAACATCTGAGTCGTAGAAACAGCTTGTCACCTGAATTAAAAAATGTGGAAGAATATTGTTCTAGTATTTCAGTCCAGGCTAGTGAGCATCCAAAAAAGTACTTAAAAATACACCTAGCATCACTAGGGTTATTTACACCACTCTTACTAAAAAGTGCAATACTAAGGGTTCCTCTCCCTCTCTGACAACCTGAAGCTTGCATGACTTGCCTCCAAAGAGACTGCAAGACATTGTACAGACTCATTCCTTTGGTGATTTGCCACTGAAGAAGGGAGTTAGAAGATACAGCACAGTAGGTACTGCACAAAAAATAAAACCAACCCAAAACAAAACAAAACACCACCCTAATCTGAAGTTACTGTATTTATTTCAGCTCCTGAGAAAAAGTGCATGTACCATTCCCACTGTCTAAAAACAAAAATCTTACTTGTACAAGGATTTCTGCTAACTTCAACCATAATCTAACTGTAAAGGATGTGAATAGTTTGATTAAAAGGTGCTTTTTGTTAAAATGAACTTAATGCCTTTCTCATACTCTGCTGCAGTTCTTTTGGTTACAACTTCCTTTTATTTTGCTGGAATGGAACAAGTCTTTTGTTACATTGTATAGGAATGTACAGGAAGATCATTATCAATATTAGGCAGTAGTTAAAGGAAGGGTTAGTCTTCTCCAAGGGGAAAATTCAGGTGAAAACTGCTTTTTATTGCTCTTGTTTGAGTAAGAGAGGAATTTGACTGCAAATCAATCATTTTCAAAGGCAGTCCATGACTCAGTCTTGCAGCACAAGACACTGGATAACATCTAAATTCAGCAAGTACTAAACATTATCCAGGTGTGAATAAGAAAATAAGTTAAATAGAAGAATCTTCTCAGACGCGGCCAATGAATAGCTTCAAAATTACTGGTATCTCCACTGAAAAAAAATAATTGGGCAGAAGCTTCTAAATTCTGCCTGCCCACAAGTGCACATCATACATTTGATACTAGAAGATAGTTTTTTCACAACAAGAATCCCTTTTTTAGCTGAAACAAAAATATTATGGCATTACCTGAATCAGAATTTGGAGTAGATCTACTAGATGAGGCAAATTTGCAACAGGCTGTAAAAAACTTCTGGATATGAAGTGACAGAAGATTTCTCCAAGATTCATCTGAGTCATGAAGAAGGATATCATGAATTAGGTATGGAAGCAAAGTTTGACACAAGTCTGTTTTCACCTAGAAAACAATAATGCACAGGAGCTGCTGAGAAAGAAATGCTTTTTGGTTGTCTTTCTCAGGTTACAACCAAACTCACAATTAATCAAACTTGAGAAAGAACATGCAAACCACTCAACAGGGCTATGCTGGCATTCAGTTAAAGAAGCCATATAAAGTTCACTTATGTTTACAATAATCTTCTAAATTCTGTATTTTGAGAGCATATTTTATGAGTACCTGCAATATATGACTACAAAGGTCCTGAATTATTTAACAGCAGAAACTACTAGTTGCTACCAAGACGAGTAATTGTATTTCTTGTGCATCACAGCACACGTACAGTGATTTAGCTCACCTCACACAGTGGCTTCATTAACTGGAGAACTTCATTTTTCACACCTCCACTGTCCAATATTGAACTAGTAAGGTGCTTGATCCAGGTCTCGTGACTTTCTCCCAGAGGAATCCACAGGTTTGTGTCATCCAATCTTTCTAACGGAGCCTCTGTATCATTGGCAGGTACTACAAGAAACTACAAGGAAAATATACATATTGCAAACAATTAAAAATTCTATGGCATTTTAAAATGCCATACTGCAGTGTACACATTAAAATATATTAACTGGTCCTTCAAATGATTAACAATATCAATTTTGTTCATGCAAATGTAAAGTTTTCCAAAGAAATCTGAAAGTATTAAAAACAAAATTTTACTGGTAACATCAACAAGGTCACATTAGGCATCACATTTAATTTACAAATGAAAAGATTGAAAATTAGGAAATATCTGATTTATGGTTAATTATGCACTTTTTTCTGACTTATTTTCCACCTTTTTTTTGCACCAAATAACACCGGAATCCTGAGAAAGAATGTATTACATTATTAATCAGATAACCAAAAATTGTCTGTCTAAATGAAACCACACAGCTTTCCAATGTCAAATTAGTAATTTCCTACATGAAGGGAAAGCTGCAACTGGTAAAATAGAAAGGAGAAACAGATGTACAAAAGCAATCAGATTTGCAATTATATTGACGCCAAATTTGGCATTTATCAAAGCCTATCTCAAATATACTTTTAAATCTGCTTTTTAAAAAAATATATATATTTCTTTTTTTCTCTACTCCATATGCCATGTATATAAGGTGTATCAGAAGTACCTTTTTCCTAGATGTTCTGAAAGGCTGTAGATAGATTAACATGGGATCAGCTTTACTTTTATAAACTTCCCAAAATTCATTGCCAGACTTGGTGGCTAATACGTTTTTCAAACAGGAAACAGCAGCAGTTCTAACATCAATACTGAAAAAATAACGTACACACAACATAGTTATTATTAATTTCATTCAGGTATCTTATTTTCAAAATCACCTTTATAAATATACAAGATAAATAATTCCACAATCTATGTGTGCATCAAATCAGAAATTTTTGGAGAAGGAATACGCCATTGCACATTTTATTACAAAACAAAGCCAGAGTATTTACTCCACAGCACTGCTACCCTCTCCAGCACAGAGGAGATTCTCTGGCTTGCATTCTACTACAGAATTTCTAGGAAACATCTAAGGCTGACTGAGTAAATAATCTGACCCTTGGAGAAGCACATGGTCGGACACTAACAGGTATTAAGAACACTTCACAAGAGTTACTCTGAGGTGATCTGAACAATGTAAAACTTAATGACTACTATTTTGCTTTGAGCTAACTAAATAAGTAAGAATACTCACCAATTATCTGTTAAAGCAGTGTTTATTTGAATTAACATTATGAAGACCCACTGAAGTTTTCTATCTTCAAGTAAGTCTGCTGCTCTAGAATCCAGTGCATTTTCAGCACGCTGGAGAGCTGTGGTGGAGAAATCCATGGGACCTATTTCTCCCAAGCAACTTCCAACAGCCTCTGCAAATGCATGTAATTTTATAGTCTTTCTGTAGTCTTAAGCACACTAAAACAAGGTCTCACCCTACTTTTAGAACTGAGACTGTTATGGGTAAAAAGCAGCAAACATTTATAAATAATCACTTAAGGAGCTTTATGATTAAAATTACATATAAACAAATTTTGCAGCTGAAGACTCATAAATATCAGTTATGCTTTTTAACTCAATTTTCTAGGAGTGCCTGCGGCTCTGGGTTTTCCAGCTTATATCAGATATGTATTTTATGTTTACTTCTGTCAGAAACTGGCAAATGCAAAAGGTCAGAATCACTCATTTTCAATCCCTAAAGGGTATGGTAAGTACAAACAGTAGCCTGTGTGACCCCAAACAGTAGACTGTAACCTCAGTAAGAATTAATCTACATTTTACATAAAAGTGTGTATCAATGTGTCCCTCATTTGCTTTACAGACAAAATACTTTATTAAAATACACAACTACTGAAAAAAGGTGAAATAAAACAAAACAAAACTGACCTTGAAAATAATTTTTAACAAGGGATGTTAAATGTTCAACAGAAAGAAAACAAAATGTATTTCCCTGCTCTTTCCTTCATACTCTGCAGGTGTGTTGAAGTGGGAAGCACAGTGGGAAGAAACACTGAGAACAAGCACAGTTTCAGTCTGGTGTTTGCAATGACAGCCCTAATTTGCCTGTGGGACTGATTAACTTACCCAGCACTGCTTTTTCTCCTCTATGGTTAACTGCCATCTTGGACAGCTGCAGTAAGCTCACCACCAATTTCACTACTACAGAATCTTCTGGCTTTTCTATCATTCAGAAAGAAAAATAGATGCCAAACATGTCAGTATATTTGTAACGTGAAGTTATTAGAAGAAAACACCACTTCAGTGTCTTTTACCTACAAATATCAATATGCATTACTAATGTTGCAGCAAGTTGGTATTAAACAGTACATCAACTAAATTACTGATTTTTCTTATTCATTATGGCTTGGAAAAATGTCTGTGCATTTGAATAAGCCAAAGAATCCCCTAAACTAGAATGCACATATGCTATTATTTTCAGTGTTTTGATACAAAAATTATAATTAAATACATTAAATATTACTATAAGTTGGTGTAAGAATGCTATTTGAAACAGTGAAGTCATACTATGTGGCTCCACTGACAGCCCTTAAGCTAATGTCATCATTCTGTTCTAAATCTGAATCCAAGGAATACCTCAAAATTAGGCTTTCCGCCAGGAATTTCTAAGAATTTGATTAGCTTTCGGTTGCCAAATTAACCTTGCCAAATTATAAACTCTCAAGATGGGTATTTCCTTATATATTTGCTCTCTGCCTGAGGTTTTTTTAAAAATAAACATTCTAAACAAAATGGTCTAGGAAAAAATATGTCAGTGTAAGGAAGAAAAAAACCACCAAGAAAGCAGTCCTTTTTTAAAAAGTGCTAATCAGAGTGGAAACCTGGAATTGGACTTTTTGCTTGTTTACATCTTTATAAAAATGAATACATATAATAATATATTTTAAAGTGCTTAATAGAATTTTATTATAAGGCAAAAGCAAGGCAACAGGCCCATCAAGCCTGCCAGCCCATCTCCAGCAAAGCAAGAGAAAGTACTTCTTCTCAGGTCTTGCCTGAGCACATCTTCATACCTAATAATCTCTACAAAATATGTCCAACTTGTTTTAAGGTCAGTTATGTGGTTAATCTCCACAGTAAATTGCATGGTAAATATATTTTGAAGAAATTACACGATTTTTCTTGTATAATTTAATCTGGGATTTAATTCTGGGCTTTAATTCCTTCACTATGATAAAAGCGGTAAGTACTCCCTACTTATGCTTCATCGTTCATACCAGTTCATACACCTACTCCCTACTTCATACTCCCTACTTATGCTTCACCAGTTCATACACCTCCCTCTATTTCTATTCTCTTTCCCAGTCTCACAAGGCTCTCCTCTGATGGAAGTTGCTCCACACAAGCTTGTTGCCCTTTCACTAACTCTGTTCAAACAGAGTTTGGAAACTAAAATTGTAAATGATATACAGGATGTAGGGGCCAAAATGCACTTGCACCGTGGCCGTACAAGATTACAATTCTTATCCAAATTTTACTTTGCCCTTATTGACAATTAATTACATAATCTCTTTTTATCTTCCTGTCATGCACACAAGCTGATGGAAACTTGATGTAGAGAAGAAAAGTGAAATGGTCTGGCACAATTATCTGAAAACCAAAATAGGAAGAAACTGAGTCTGGATTGAGGACTGAAACACAATCCTGGCACCTGTCAAAATCCAGCTAAACTAAATCCTACCATTTATTCTGAGAGTTTTACTTTCTAACATGCCTTTAATAAATTGAAGCTTCATTACATTTAAAAGAGTAGGGAGATTCATATACAAGGAAACTCACTAGGCAATAATAAATCAATATACTTCTACATTAACCTGGTCACTCAAAATCATGCATGCCCCATGCCAAAAGCTTGAAGGATATTTTATCCTCTCTATCATGTAACATCTCATCTAGTATTTATAATGCACTTTGCTAAAGATACTTCTGATGTTGCATGAATCATAAATGTCATTCTACTCTGCATGTGAAATTATAATATTACATTGTTAAACATACAAAAACCAAGACAAAAAATAAAACATTCCATGTCAAATTAGAATAGGGTACATCACTAAACACCTAAAACCAGGTAGAAAAGAAATAAAACACATAATCAGATATCAGTACCCTGGAAAATTTTCAGGAGATCCTTCATCTGATCTTTATATTGTTCCAACTTTTTGCGTAAATCATACAGTCCTTCAAGCCGTGTCAAGGGCAGTGAATCACAAACCCCGACTGAGAGAAAGTGATTAATTTCCTGCAAAACAACACTGTATTAAGCACATATAGCATACAAACAAAGGTAAAGAAGTGGCTCTCAGCAGTTCACAATGTGGATGCAAAGTAAAAGTGGAGACCTACAAGTATCTCCGTGGCTGAAACCAGCAATAAAAAGACTCCACATGTCTCATTTAAACTTAAACTACAGTTAGAAAATAATTCTTCTGTGGGAAGTTTGCATTACAAAAAACCATTATATTGTGAGATGTATTTTAAAGTGTAATTACCTCCAAAAGAGAATATGATCCTTTACTGTATTTTATTTTCTGTTGAGCTGCTCGCAAATCTTTAAAAGCTGGATATTCAGGAAAAGGATCTAAGCTTTTGATTGCTTGGTACAGACTTTCATTATCCTTATTATCTATCACCAGATACTTCAACAAGCCTAGGACCTGAACATCAAAAGTAAACAAAAACCAAAAAAGACAAAGGAACATTTTTGAGCCATATTTCTTATTCAGGTTATAAAGTTTGTATTTCTCAAAGTTCCATTAAACTGGTAAGATGATTTATTTACACTGTTAAAAGCTGTAAGATGTTTAGAGGCTTGGGGAAATCACAGATATATTGTAAAATGGTGGGGTATTTTTGCTCTTCCTCCTCCCAAACACAAATCAAAGCTTTTACTATCACAGCCTGCAGTTTTATTCTGTCCTTTGATTAAGCTGATTTCAAATGCTGAGATTCAATATCATCTCTATGATATTCACAATGATTTAACAACACACTGCACCCAAGTAGTTCTGGTGTAATATATTAGGACTTTATTGTTCTTACCAAAGTGCTGGTAATTTGAAATTTAGACAAATGCCTATATGTCATAACTTACTACCCAAATCACTGAACTCTGGCAGAATTTGTATAACAACATATCTACAACTTGAATAAATGCTTGTCAAAGAGGTGCTATACCTTCTTTGGAAAAACACTGCTTTTATGCTTTACTTAAAAATCAATGCAACTGGATATTCAATCCAAGCACCTTTGAGGAGTTTTAAATCTAAATGATGAGGGTTTTATTTGAAGACTTGTATTTACCTGAAAATTATCAACTAGTCTCCATTCAATGCTAGAAGAAAAAATAAAAAAGAAGAAACTGAAAAGTGATCCCTAGAAGGTGGGCATCCCTGCAGGAGTATAATATGAGAAGGTTTCATGTTTTACATCAGTTCCAATACAGAGAAATTTCTGTCCTCCCCACTTTTTTCCTGCCCAGGTATACCCTGACATGTTGCCTTTGCAGATGTGCCTGTGCAACTGTTTACATAGAGATATTGTAAATCTGATCACAATCACGAAGCTGTGAAACAAGATTGCCAGGCTATTTTCAGCTGGATCACCACAGCCCTCCAGGTGAACTGGAAGTACAAGGAGGAGGACAGCATAGGGCTACAGTGCAACCATGGAGATGCCTGTGGTACAATGGAATCAGATTAAGCCAGAAGGCAACATGAGGACTGAAGTGGAACAGGCACACTCTTCTCACCTACAGCTACTAATTTTAAGTCTCTGAATCTTCTTATATTTTTAGCCCCAGCAGAATGCACATAAAAAGCAACACCAGAGGGAAAACAATGCTTGTCACACAACAGAAACTGCTTTGTTTCCTTTTTTAAGGCCTGTGCGCTACATTTCTTTTCAATGATAATTCGTTAAATAAACAGCTCAACTACTGAAATCTATTCTCTGCACACACTTCTTCTTTGTCCTTTAGACACCTTCTCATACCAAAGCCCTCCATCATATTTCCCATGAAATCATCCACAGTTTTTCAAGGAATTGCTTAGCTACTTGATGTGCTATTTGGCAAAACAGTAGTACCAAAAGTGAAGCTGCATTTAAAAAAAATTAAAGGCCTAGTATTACATCCCAAATAACAGTTTTTATATAAATCTCCAAAGCATAGGCAAAAGGAATTAAAATTGAGCATGAGTATAGATAGAGCCTTAAGAACAGTGAATATGAACTGGAAAGCTAACAGGTAAGGAATAAACGGCAACACAAAACTACCTGTTCCTGAATCTGAGACTGGTCCATGGCAAGAGGTATTAGGGTTCCTACAATAACATGAAGGTGGGTCTCCAGAGCATCGCTGCAACATGTAACTGCTGTGTGGCAAACATGATGCAGAAGATCACAGCAGAGTGAAAAGCTGCGCATGGATATGTCTCTGACTATGATGGGTCTGTCACAGGAAACAAAGTGAAATAGAAGAAATACCAATTGTCACTGTCTCAAGTATCAACATTTTATACATCAGGGAATAATATGAGAAAAGGAAAAGAAAACCAGGAAGAATTTATTCTAAACTTTACAATTTAATAACTCTGTCAATCAGCTCTAAAGACTTATCTCAGGAGACACAGAAAAACTGAAACACACTGAATTTGACTGATCACTTTAGAAAACGGAATAAAACCTTGTAGAAAAATATATACCAAAGAGAAAAAAAATCCCCAAACAGGTTTTAGATTATTATTTGTCAGGACAATCTTGACAGAAGCAGAACAAAGTGGGAAACATGCTCTCTGAATCCTTCTCTATCCAAAATGACCAACAGTTTAAAAAAAAATTAGGTTATAAAGGACACCTGGAGATTATCTAGTCCAGCTTCCCCCCTGAAGCAGGGTCAGCTTCAAATTCAGATCAGGTTCTCAGGGTTTTGTTGAGCTGAATTCTGACATATTCCTTGGATGGAGAACCAATAGCTTCCCTGAGAAACTTGCTCCACTGTTTGACTATTCTCACTGTGAAAATCCTTTCCCCTATGTCCAACCACAATCTCCCATACTGCAGCTTGCTGGGTGCTACCCCTTGTCCTTTCACTGTGCACTTCTAAGAAAAATCTGGCTCTACCTTCCCCACAAGGAATCTTCCCCTCCAGAAATTGGAGAAGAGAAATTAGATCAACTCAGTTTTTCCCCTCTGGGGTCTTCCACTCAAGCCATCCTGGTTTGTCATTCATTATCTCTTATAAGACTCAAGGGGGGAATGGCTGCTTCCTTCAGCTTGCTGGCCATGCTCCTGCCAGCACGGCTGAGTACACGGTCAGCCTGCGGTGATAAAAGGTGAGCTGCTGACTCATCCAGCTCCTCTTCTAGACAAACCCCAAGCCTGAACTCATGATGGGATATCCTGGTGTTAACCATGGTGGGATATCGCCCGGGATATTCCACCCCAGGTGAGAGACTTAGGGGTTGCTTTTGTTCAGCCCCACAAGGACCTGTTGTCCCACCCCTGTAGCTAGGTGAGGTCCCTCTGAACGGCAGCATTGCTCTCCAGTGCCTCAACAGCCCCACCCCAGCTCAATGTTCAACACAACAACTCATCCCATAATAATGCATTTACCATAAAATCCACACATCTCTTCAATATCTCAGGGTATGAAATGCTTCAAACCAGCCAAGCAATCAATTTATACATAAACTCAGAGACATTTATGCAAATAACTGTCTGTGAAACCCAGAGTTAAAGCTCAAATAAGAAAATACCTGTAGCCTTCTTTGTAAAAGGCAAGAATCCTACTTAAATTTTAACCTGATAAAGGACCAGTTTCCTCAACCTGAAAGCAAGCTAAGATAACATGTAGCAGTTCTCACTTTGCTAGGTACTCACTGGTGAGAATGTTAATGTCAACACTCCAATTAACTCAATAAGCGCATTTTATTTGACATGTGCTTACTTTGCCCCTAACTCCACACTTTAAATTTTTCTCCCATATGCTTTAAATTCCTAAACACCCTGCCATCAAAATCTCCCAACACTCCCAAACACAATTTGATAGCCTATTACAGATACAAAACCTGCAGTATAGCAAACATCTAAATATAAGGCTAGCACAGATTAGTCCATATTTTAGTAAGAGTTCTATGTTTAAATTCTGAAATTATAAAAGAATAGTGATTTAATTTTTAATTTTAGCAAATTCTAACTAATTTTACTGATTAATTAACATCTGCTAGCAATATCAAAATGTAAGTTTACAGAAGCCAAGGAGCACAGACAGAAGATCTAATTACTTTCTTTACCTGCTATTGATGTGGTGAATCAGGGTGTAAATTACATCTCGGAGGACAAAAGCCCAGGCTCCTCCTAAACTGTCCTTGATCTCTTTAAGTAACAGACCAACAAACAAGTGATAGATTACGAGAACTCTGTGTTTCTTATACATGTTTTTTGTATCTGATGCATGCTTACAAAGAGCTAGAAGGATTTTCTGGAACGAATCCTAAAAATGAATAAAATAGGAGTAAAAAAATTATTCATAATGTCAATACAGATATCAAGAAAAAACTTTAAAAACCTAAAACCTAACATTGGCAAAAAAGCTTCATTATTTTTATTGCTTTAAACAAACAAAAGACCTACAGAGAAACCAATTCTCCAAACAGGACAATAAGCCACATACCTCCTAATTTTCCTTTTTTATTCCCCCAACATGTGAAATGTTATGTACATTTTTCAGAAAGCCAAACAGTTATGGCAATTTTTACCAAGAGGAAAAACATCAAATAAAAACCATTGAAACATCAGGTAAGGATTCAACCTGTATTTTTTCAAACATAATGTTCATGTGTGCAAACTGCACCATTTCACAGAACACAGCACTATAGATTGCAACTGTTAAAACTGTAAACTTAAAAAAAAAAGTCATTTTAAAACACTAGGCAGGTTGTGTAACATTTTAAAAAACTTATTGCACTGTCTGGCAATACTAACTTTTACACTCAAAAGATTTAGCTAAAACATGGTTCAGTAAAGTTTTTTTCTTATTTTTAGATTATTTATAAATAGGCCAAGTAAATTGTTGACAACATACGCAATAACACAGCGTAACTTTAAAAAGATACATTTCTAAGAAACAATGTTAGAAGACAGTAATATGTTTATGATTTATTGCAGGGCTGTATAATTTCCTATGTCTTCATATTTGCCTTTAACAAATGAAAATCAAGTGTCAAAAAATATCACTGAGTATAAAATTTAACACTGTCAGTAAAAGTAAGCAAGTTTTATATTTTAATTGTAGGCTGTATTTAGTTAAAATTGACCAAATATAATTATTTTAGAACATTCTTCAGACATGTGACAAATATGCCACATTCTAAACCATGTCTGGTACACAGAGATTTCCCCAACCTTTAAAATAATCCTCTTTACTTTGCGTGTATTATATAATGTATATAATTACATAATTTATGCACTTATATAAGACATATTGTATAACACGTATGTTATAATAATTAATAAAATAATATAATTATATAATGCACTTAACTCTGTCCCTGAATTAAGGACATTTCCCATTTCAGAAGGCAAACAAATGAACAGAAAAGGGTCTAAGGTGGTTTATTTTCCTCACATAGAAATGATGAAAATGTCTAATTTGACTAAGAGGTACCCATAATAGAAATTTTGCATTTTACAGAAAAGTAAAATCATCATTACATACTTACAGGGCTTTTAGAAAGAACTTCTACAATACTTTTTAATTTGCTTTTATGACAGTTGCTAATATAGTCCAAGGTTGCCTTAATCACATAAGATGGAAAATGAGGAGGATTAGGAGCAGGATCCAGTTCCCTAAATGAATAAAAAGGATTTATATTTTTCTTCTCAAAAATCAAACCACTTGTATCTAATACAGTAAGTCTTAATGAATAAACACATTAATTACTAGAAAATATTTTCTGCTTTCAGTAAGAAGCACCAAAAGCATCCAGAAAAGTGACATGCACCTTATTTTGTAGCTGCTTGTTGTCCCTCTATGGCAGCTTTCTAAACTGTACTTTCTTAACATCCTTTTTTTTTTTTTTTAAAGATAATTTGTCTCATCTAAGGCATTTAGTACAAAAATCTCATTACAAGTCATGGGTAAATCTTCTGCATTTTGTAATTGTGGGAACAATTTAGCTGAGAAAAAACCAATCATGAATCTTGACATAAAAACAGGGTAGTGAGGTCTTCTGGGACCTCAAAAAGAAAAGAAATGCGTCATGGTAGAAATAAAAGTGCATAATCTAAGTTTCATCACTCCTATTCTTACCATCTCCTTCTTAGAAAGAAGGGCTTTGTCTACAAGCAGACACCACAGTCTGTTAATAAACTCACTACAAAAAAATTTTTAAAGAGTTCTTAAATCCTCAGCCGTTTAACTTTTGGCAGATTTTCCCAGAAATGCTTTGGTTTCTTTCAACTTAGTGTTTTTACAATAAAGGTATCTTCTTTGAGAACTTTATAAAATGCAATGTTTTTCCAAAAATTTCTATCTGAACATAAAAATCTGGAAAATTATTATACAAATAGGGATATTTTAGGACTACAACAAAGACTGAAAAGCTAATAAACTTGAAGACATTTATGGCACTAGACTATTTCTATTAATTAGGAATTTGTTTATTTGACATTGCTTAACCAATCTCCTTACCAAAGACAAGATCTGCCACTACAAGAAACAGTTCACTTTACCCCTCTGTGACTTCTAGTTATTAAAGACCATTAAAAGAATCACCTTAATTTAGAGACTAAAACCTGACCAATTTAACAGAGACAGCAGTCCATCCAAACCTGAACTAATCTAAACTGGCAGTGCCACAGCAGTCCAGCTCATCAACACACAACAGCATTTGCCTGCACACCGTTCATTCCTTCCATTAGCTGCAGTATTACAGAGCTTCTCCTCCCTGATCTTGGGGAGTAACTACACGAAGGCACAACTATGATGTATCATTACTAATGACAGTAAATCCTTCAGTTCTCAGCTTCAGAGTTACCTCTTCTTATGCCTGAAGCACACATTCTAATGCACAATGTTACACAAACACACTCAGCATTTAGAGAACCTACAAGTTCATACCTTATGTATTTACTTAGATGAGACCCTCCTTCGACCGTGGTACCAGCTGGTTCATGTAAGGTCATCAACAGTTCAACCACAATCTCTGGCAAGTTATTATGAGATAAATTGTCAATTTGCTACAAGAAGAAAAATAGCATTTTAATAAGAAAAAGGTATTTCAGCCAGAATTATTTCTTTGGCTTCTGAGAAAGCCCACTTTTCCTTGTCTAGATTCTCTATTTGTTCCATTATCCATGGCATACAATTCATTCATAAATTAAGCCTGGTTAAGCTTCTCTATGGCAGTCACAGGTAGAACAATTTGCTTTCCTACAGTATATAGAAAAAAAATTATGTTTCCTTTTACTTCTAGTTCCAAACACAGAGTCTGCCTATGGAGAAGATGGTTCCTCATAAAGCATTAAAAAATATTTTAAGAGGAAAATGTGACAGATATACGACAAAGAAACTCAGGGTTGTATAATGAATGTTAAAAATTTTTTTTTTGCACTCTGAAAAAAATTATACCTCAGTCAACTGTTGGCCTGAAAGTTTCTATTGAATAGCTACTTGAAATCCTCGGGATAAAAATTGGCTAGCTTGAATTAAAATACTAATTTTGTACCTATAAATTTGAACTATTTACGCTTACATAATACATAAATGTTTCTTTCTGGTCTGTTAAACACCACAGAACTCAATTTACACATTTTAAATGGATACCTACCTGTTTTCCTAAGCAGTTTTCATCCTTAAGCCTGTCGTAGACCTTAGAAGCCATTTCTCTTTGCTCTGCTACTTCACTCTTTCCATGGCTTTGATAGACAAAGTATGGGAGGATATTGACAAGTAACTTTGGAAAACAGTCTGCCAGAACTTGTCTCCAGTCTTTTTCAATCTTGTTGGCAAGTGATTTCACATCTTCAAACTGACTTCTAATCACCAGGTGTGGAACCAGAACTTTGTAACAAGACCTACACATAGCAAATACATTTCCAAAATGTCCTTAAATTACTTTTTAAAAAAACCTCGAGCATCTTAGAGCAAATACCATTCCTCTACTGTATAACTAAACTTATAACCACTGTTTAGCTACTGCTACACACACACAAAAAAAATCTTACCTGCATAAATATAATACACGTGATGCTTAGAATACATTTCAAAAGTTCTCAATACATCACCTTACAACAAAATTCTGATTAATTACTATATTTAGCAATTTGAGACCCAGTGTCACAATTGTAAATAAAATCTAAGTAATGCTTTTATATAGCAAACTTACCTGTAGAACTCCTCAAGGCTAGTATAGTTCAGAAGAACGTAAGGAAAAGCAGACAGGCTATATCCACTGTCATTTATTTTCAGCCACTCCATCACCAAATAGTCTAAATGGGATGTCATGAAGTCTTCTATACTTTTATAGCCAAAAATGTCAGATACTTTTTTCAAAACCTGAAATGCATGAATTAAGATTGCGAAAATAGTGTAGGGAGTACATGGTACTATGGCAAACTGACAATATTACACCTCCATGTGTACACCCCAGCCTTTTAATGAATTATTTGTGTAACTCAGCTCCTGTTTAGCATAAGCCATTTTACTATTTGTTTTGCCATATCTCAGAAGAGGGCAATCAAGGAACTACAACTAACCCACACAAGTTAAGAAAGGATGGTCAGTGCCCATTTTGCACGGTACAGACTGTGTACAAAAACAGAAAGCAGTGAGTAGAAAAAAAGGATAAAAGGAACATGTGGACTTAAAAAATGACTAGCATGAAAGGCTGAAGTATAAACAGCAATAATTTCAGTACACCCTTGTGAACTTCAAAATAGAATTCCACACAACACATACCATCTTCCAATACTCTGCATTTATTTTACATATTTTCCACATAGGAAAACTTGCTTCCACTGGGTAGAATGATTTTTCTAAATGAGATCTGCAATATTCAATGTATAAAAGTCTATTTGTATTTCAGATCTGTGCTTTGAACATACAAGATTTACCATTAAAATTGCCTTTAATGATTTCATTATTTCTATGTAAGTCATTAAATATAAAGACAAATTAATTCAGTTATGTAAGTACCACGTTAGTCATACCTTTACAATATTTAACAAATTTCAATACTGAGATAAACATTTTGTAGCTTCCAATTGTAACCTACCCTTAATTTATAACCTAAATATAAAATAAAATGTTAGACTTGCCTTTTTCACAAGGTGAGGTTCTAATCCATTCTCTTTCACAGACTGGCAAATAGCAAACAGAGCTTGCTTTTCACAGACTGGACTGCAGCACAGAACCATGGTTATAAGCATCAGAAGAACTGCTTTTCCATTACCCTGTTTGTCCAAAAGATCTTCAGGACTTACATCACCTCTGACCTTCAATAAGAAATTACGAAGAACTTGGACAAATATTCTGTTAAAGCAATTCCCTAGTTAATAAATGATCATAAATAATTTAAAATTAAGGGCACTGACATAAATACTGCTGAACATGTCTAGTCTCCTTTTTTTACTCCTTGATGCACATAGGGAAGAACCACCTTGCCATTCAAAGGCAATTCTCCTCATTAAGGCATGGTGTTGCCAGGTAATGAGTTCAAATAAAAGCAACAAGAAACTGCAATGAAAGGGGAGAAGTTAACAGACACTGCCAAGCTGAGGGGACAGAACAAGGACTCAAAGCAACACAGAAACAAGACGATGACAAAGAGCTGGAGGTGACAGTACAGAGGGATGAAACAAGATGACAGAGATGAGGCCTCAGCAGCAAGGCCAGGGTACACAGCAGGCAAAGGGAACAGAGGAAAATGCAGCAGAGAGATGACATGCAGGTAGATAACAGCATGACAGAAAAAAAAGGAAAATGTAGATGAAGTAGATGACTTAGCATGGTAGCAAGGAAGGAGGAAAAGTGAAAGACATTAGAAGAAAAAGTAATAGTTAAAAAAATTCCACAGTACTATACCACACCACTGTATTTCCAGTCACTGCACTGAAGTGTAACTTTTCCTTCACTTCAAGCTTCTGAATAGTTCAAACTTTTATGCAAATCTCAATTTTGTGAAAAAGCTTGCTCTAATACCACTAGAAACATGATCCTTCTGAAATTTACAAATTTGGTTTTATACTGTGTAAACACAAGATTTAATTTACATTGCCCCTTATTCATTATTTATATGTTTTCTAGATTATTGAGGCTACATTTTTCTATGATTTTGAAGTGTTACAGTACTGAGCCTGCAACAACAAATAGTATGATACAGAAGAGCAGTCTGAAACATACAATTTACAAATTTACAAACTTCTAATATGGGTGAAACTGTGAGTGACTGGATGAGAAAGGAATTTCCTATTACTTTGTTTCACCATCTCAGATTACCAGAAGTCCAGAAGAATTAATGTTTCTGGAAAACTAAACATGATCATGTTAAAAGTAATTTTATTCAAAAGATCAAAACCAGGCAAAACTAATGACTAGATGTTGGTACCAGATTCCTCATTCCTTCCTGAACTCTGAGATATGCATTCTCAAAAGCCTTTTGCTGGAGCTTCAGGGGAAGAGGTTTTGACATTCCAGAAGAATCTCTCTGTTTCACATCTTGAAACAAACTTCAAAAAAAAAGAATAATAATTATTAGCATAGCACTACAGAATTACTGTATGTTATATCAATAAGGTTCTGATTTTCTGAATATAATTATTTTTGTCTTTATTTCCTTATATTGATTTTTCTTTACTTTCTTCTAGAGCAGTTTCTTTCTATATATCGATCTCTCACATCACAGAATAATTGAAATATAGACAAAGTCTAAACACTTCAACAAAATTTGGTAGGCTTTTATAGTCTGTCAAGATTGAAGTTCCAGAAGTATCGAGAAGAGCAGCTATGCAGTATCCCAAGTGACTTAATCCCAGTTAAGTGAAATGAAGCATTATTCTTATAAACAGAAAAAATATCTACATTATCACCTGGTAATTGACCTTGCAGCAAGAATGCGAACTTGATGGTGACTGTCTGCAAGGAAATGTGGGAAAGCATCGCTCACAGGTAGATCTTCATTTTTCACATTAAGGATCGCCCACTTGCAAAGAGGATCAACCTGAAGAAAATTAATATTGTGATTTAAATGTACAGAAGACACACAGAAATACGCAGAAGATCTTTAGACACTGTTTTTAAGTACATCTTAAGTAAGTATTGAGTATGCTAATGAATGCCAGAAAATCTGGGATTACCTCAAGCAGGGCTTTCATGCAGTTTAAAAGGGCCACTCTTACTGATGCTGTGCATTTCCCTCCTTGAGATAAATGCCTAAAACAAGGAATACTCGATTAAAGGAAAAAGTTGCCCACAATTTTAAGAAACATTCTAGCAAGTTAGCTTCTGCTACTCACAGTTGATTCTTTTGTGCTCCATGGGCATGTTTAAGAGAATTTGACATTTTAATTGGTAACTGCAAACAACATTCTTTTTTGGTTGCTGAAGTTATCACTTGTTATAATTACTGATGCAATTCAGCATAGAATCAGTCTTTGTTTATACACAACAGTATAGTGTTTATTATTCTAACACTATCTTAAGGATTAATTTTTTTCTATAAATATAGCATGACACAGAAAATCAGAAAAATTAAATGCTGGATAAAAATTCCACAGTACACACAAACAGCAACACACAGCAGCACTGCAGTCTTCTTACTGATAGCAAAGATAAAAACTAAAAATCAAAAATTTTATGTCCAACAGACTTCTGCATTAAATAACATACCAAAAGGCTCCAACAACTGTCAAAAACTGTCCTTTGGCATTCCCTGTCTCTTCAGCATGTTCATCCAACTGGGCCAACCCTACTGCTATAGGGAGCAAATTATTAAGGATTACTTTACAAACTTCTTGATCTCGACGATATAAAGAACACACAGTACTGTGAAAGAAAGAAAGAAAGAAAGATCTTGAAAAAGCCACCAAATCTCCTCAAAGGGATGTAAAACATGCTGAATAGTTTCTTTCTTACGAAAGAGGCTTAAGAAGCATATCAACATCGACTGCAGGCAAGAGGTGTTCTTCAGTAGGGAGCTCCTTCAACAGGATCAAGTACTGTGGAATAACGAAACCAAATGGAATAAAATACCCAAATGGAATAAAAAAAGCAAACAAAACCAAAATGCAAAATAGTACTTAAGAAAATAAGTCTACAAAAAGAAAAATGAGGAAACTTTTTTGTTAAGTCTTACACAAAACCATGCAGCAAAGATTGCTATTGTCAGCGATTGCGTGTTAGATTGGTCACCTTTTCATGCAAACACCGTCACACAGTAATATAGATAATGAAATTCTGAGATCTGGCAGTGAAAAATATTTCCCTTTTAAACCAAGCCACAGATATTATTCTAACACAGAGACTATTTCTAGTTCTTTAACAAATAATTAATGATAAAGGCAAGATATTTATATTTCTCAACTCTTTTATTTTCTGGCTTACAAATTCGAACTGCTGTTTTCCCAACCACAACACACTTCAAAAACACCAAATGTAGCCATTCTAAGTCTTCTCAGGAGACTGATGACAGGAGGAAGACAATATACAATTGAGAAGACTATGCAAATGTAGTAACAGTACAATGACAGAAGTGGGCCCGCTGTAAAAACCCCTCATACTCACCATGTGCAGATGCAGTGGCTTAGTGCTATCAAAGACACTGCCTTCAGTCAGCATTAACAGCCTCCTCCGAATATCAGAGGCTCGGAAGCTCACTGTCTGAACTCGGACTGTAGTCACACAAATACACAAGAACCTCACAATTTCAAGGAGAAGCAAATCCTGCTTTGTCAACTGTTCTTCAGCTAATGGGCTCAAAGCACCTAGAAATAATATTTTCATGTAAGAAATGCTTCTCCAAGGACAGTAGAAGAGGTGGTAACGTTTTAGGTCTTTACAAAACTAATATAAGTTCCCAAAAAAGATAGAGTACAAGCAACCTTTATGTTCATTTGTTATTGAGCAGTTAGGGCATTTGAAGTAAGAATTTAAAACAAAAGATAACATCAGTACTTTTAGCCCTTAACAGGAATAAACAGACAGACTCATGCTCCTGTCCCTCTGAAGGTCCAGATATAGTGTCAAGAATTATTAATCAGCAAAAGGAGAAAAGTTAAATAGGACTATTTTTAAAAGAATGAAGCACAATCTGTTGAGAGACAAGTATTCTACAGACTTATTTTCTAGTATTTTCCTTGCCAAAACTTCTGCCTGACTTTGAAAAAGTTAGTTACAGCTTCTCTTCTTGCATTATTTTATTTATAAAATAAAAAATAAACTTCTCTTTTCTAAATGAACTAGAACACTTCATTAACATCTTTAAAACACTGATGAAAATTATTCTTGCTTAGAAAGTACCTGGTTCAACCACCACCTGCTTCAACTACTAATAAAGGAGCTCAATTTTGCACCCCACTACCTTTCAAGCAAAGAGATATTTGCAAAAACAAGCTTTTGGAAGTAGTTTTGGACATAGGGAATACTTACCTGTTACACTCTGCATGTCACCAGGTTCATTTGTATCACTGATGTCAGTCACTGAATGATCATCAAACAGATCATCAGATACCCGGTTATCTACTTCCATTATACTCTCCTCAGGATCATTCCTGAGATCCACTTCTCCCAATACATTTGGCTTTCCAGTAACTGTCATCTGACAAAAAACACCACATCCTTTTAAAGTTGGCTTTTAGGAACAGATGAAACACCACAGACATAGCACAAGGAGAGACACTGCAGTTTCCCAGTGAACTAGAACAGGTGAAGACATAAAGGTGACGCAGAATTGATAAATTTCATCCTTTGTGATAAACCTGTTTCCTATACATTGTCTAAACTATTCTCTTTAGGATAGACTCTTCTTCAGACAGATACTGACCTCTGCGTTTTAGATTCTGCCAAGGACAGTGTTAGTTTTTTAAAAACACTTCTCTTTGTAAGACTCACCAACTTCTCACCACACTTCAAAGTTACAGAGAAATGAAAATGAGTTACGTGACTTTTTGCGGGAACACTAATTACTACTTTCCCAACCAGATGACAACACAAGGCAAAACCCCCAGCTCTTCCTCATCTGAAAAAACAAAGGAACTTTCCTACCCAGACCTGACTACAGCACAATGTGCCAAAAAGAGAAGTTTTAAGAATTGTTCTAAACACAGTGATGTGCCACACTTCCACTTTTCCCAGCGAGAAAGGAGTCATTTACAGTTAGATTTAATACCCACATAATAAACACAAAAAAACCCCTCCTTTGCAAGTGCATTAAAGTTAAATGTCATGTGTTATAGAATTCTTTTGTATATACTTCTACTGTAACAAAGTATTATAAAAATGAAAAATAGCATAAATTTGTTTTTTAATGTGAACTGGAATGCTAACCTTGATCAAATGTTATCCATCTGCTCTTCTTCTTACCCTGTGTTCAAATGCTAAATTAGAAATGTTTCCGGTTAGGAATTCTCTATAAAACTCAATGTATTTCAATTTATGTTTTTCAATAATATGTATCTCATTTGGTTTGCCTCCAGATTATTGTGCTGTAAAAACAATCCTCTCACAGAAGAGCACTGCAATCAGAAACAGACAGAATGTACCTACCAGATTCTTGCAAATATCTATGAGATCATTCATAAATTTTGATGTTAACAAACGCAGGAATATATTAGACAGCATCTTATTAGCACTGCTCTGTAAGGAAGCAAGATGTACAGATAGATTAATTTTTTTTTTCAGGAATTATAGGTATGCTACTCAATTTTCTGAACTCATTAATGAAGAAAGAAATTAAAATTTCTATAAATTTTACCTTGGTACAATTGCACAAACATTTAGTACACTGCACTATCAAAGTCCTCAGCATGTTGATCTGGGTATCTTCATTTAGTTTGTTCTTAGACTGAGAAATGCTTTCTCCAGCATAATGAATGAGAGACTAGTAAAAATATAACACAGAAACTTCAGTGAAATGCCCTTATACACTGACACTTGTATAGCACACACATAAAGACAAAAGGATACGATTCCCATTCATACATTCTCATTCATACAACTTTGATGTTCATAGTGTGCATCAATTAATCCACATTTTTTCGTGATTTTGCTCAAGAAGTGACAAAACCATGGCGTAGACATGCTTGAAACACTAATATTTTCATCACAAAAGAAAAATACAGCATATCTCCACAAAGTGTCAGTTTTGGGTTTCTGTGTTTAAGCAAGAAACCACCTTGGATAGTAGCAATAATAAAAATAATAGCAATAGCTGTCTTCATACTGGTTTGAACTATCAAATTATCTCAAATTCCTGAATAAAAGACCTATAAATGAAAGGACTTGATATCCTATAATTAGTCCTTTGTCTACATGTCAATGACTTCCATTTTTTTGAAAGGTGTGACTCAGAAATGTATCAATATCTAGAATAATCTCCACTGCAAAACTCGTGCCTTGGCAGACTGACAGAATTTCAGTGACTCCTCTCCTTCAGCAGCAGTGGCATGCTTAAACCTCCCTAAGCTGCCTTTTTCTGAGGAGATACCTGTGCTCTGAAAATGTGTCAATACAAAAAAAATTTTATGAATTAATTTATATTCAATGCTTTATTTCATTTTTAATAGGTCCCAAATGCATTACTGCTTACCTTAGCATTCTGGAACAAGGCTGACTTACAGGCATCCTCCTCTTTAAAAATACCGGTGTAGCAATAGCAACCCAGAACACCAACCAAGAGACTGACGCATCGGACAAGGTGTTCAGCAGCAACAACCTTAGACTAAATCAAATACACCATATAAATACCAGTGCTTCATCACCACAAAATACAGAATCCATATACTTTGCCTTGAAAACAGATTGTTTGGGAGCACAAACGTAAGGATGTAACAATAATTTCTAACTTACCTTAGGACCACAACTGCTTAAAAGCTTTTCCGACATTGCTAAAAGGCAGTTCTCCAGTGTTTCCCTAAGATTTTGGTTGATGGCAAGTCTGGAACCAGTCACATTTTTATCTGTAACATTTACTGCAAAGTTAGTGAAAATATCCATTTCATCAAATGTTGTCTGCAGGTACAGCTCTTCAACATCAGAAAAATTGTTTTCTTCTTTCCCTTGCACGTGTTGCTCACTTGAAGAAGAGACACAGTTTTTATTTTAGCAGCCAGTGTATAACTCAAAAGTCTTAAAAACTATTACTTAAATACAAGAAATATACAAAAGCAAAATAAAATATTTTATCTTTTTGTGCTTCCAAACCCTGGTTGACCTTTACTTTCTGACATGACTTTCCCTGTGGAATGGACACTACCATTTTAATTCTACCTGAACTGTAAAGAAACATGAAGCCTGCACACAGATCAAACCTCTCCTTGGCTATTACAGACATTTCCTATCTATCTTAAAGACTATTTCAGCGTAGTCATTTCCAAATAAAAATTTAGAAGAAAACATACTTCTCCTGCAGTTATGGAGCAGCATCTGCATTGTGTTAGGATCCCTGACCTCAGCCTGCTTTACACAGTTGGACCAGAAATCCACAAGACCCCTGAAACTAGTATTTTTAACTTCTAGTAGGTAAGTTTTATCTTGCATCCAAACAAGTTATACACATTTTAATTTCATTAAGAAGAAACAGGATATAGTCCAAAGGCTTGAAGATATGCACTGGTGAAAGGTGCAGCAGCATTCCCAACTTAAGCTTCTCTAATGCTTAACTTAAAAACATACCATTTAGCCTCATTTAGGAAAAAGATTATGGCAGCTCTGCAGTTCTTCATTGTAAGGCTCACAAGAATTTTTTGTAATACAAGATGAGGAAAATCACTGTAAAAAAGAAAATTTCTTTTTATTTTCTTGCAATCAGACAAGGTCTTGGGATTCCTGAAGTACACCCGAACATTAACCAGACTAACAGTGTATCTTCAAAGAAATGTAAGTTGTCACTGAAGATTTCTAATGCATAGGTCACATATCTGCTATGATATGGACAGATAACCAAATTATATCTCCAGAATGATATTTTACAGGAAGCTTAAAAACCCTACAGACTCTGCTTAAGCTTTAATATAATACATTTTTCCCTGCAGAATTTTTTGTGTTACACAGTGAGCTTACATGTAAAATTATGCCACAAAAGCTTTACCTGCAGAGCACAGGAGGCAACTCTGCACATTCTTCTATTTCTTCCTCCAAACAGCTGGACAGGAGCCATTTCATTATTGCCTCCCTTAACACAGAACCCAGATTTCTTTCAGAATTATTCTGTTCCATTCCTATGTCCAAATTTTCTGGCACTGAGCAGGTAGACATCACTAAAGATAAACAACATACAGCAGAACTGCAACAAAAATGAAACAGGGGATTTGTGAGAAACCATGTGGTATTTGTTGATCAGCACTCTACAACAAAGCCAGTATTTCTGCATGCACAGGCAGCATCAAGTACATAACCAAGTCAACAAGCATGCATATTGGTCAACTCCCTCGTTAAAATCTTCGCACTTTCATTTTTCTTGGCTATTACAGACATTTCCTATCTATCTTAAAGACTATTTCAGCGTATTTATTTCCCAATGAAAATTTAAAAGAAAACATACTTCTTAACTTCAAAAAAAATCAACATTTATCTGTTAGTCAGATTTTTAAATTTTTAGTCCATTTTACATTTTAGTATACTCTAAATGTGAAGATGCTTGCCTCTCCTCTTCGGCCTCTGCTTTCAGTCTTACTATGTATTTATGATCATATCAAATGCTTTGAACACTAATGTGTGCAGTTCCCAAATAGAAACACAGTCACAACAACAATAATATTGATTAACACAGTGGTTTTGGTTGCACAGTGAAGAGAAATATGAATCAGACACAAAACACTATCCTTGCTTCCATTTTACCTTGAAGGTTTGCATGCAGGTCCTGAAAATATCTTCCAGAGTTCTTTATCTGTTACAACAAGGTTCCCTTGAATCATAGCTCCAAGCAGCCCAAAGCTCTCCGCTTCAATTTGCTGAAGGCTTACACTGCGAATGGTAAGAGTCCAGATCTTTGCCCAGGTTCTCTGGAGCTCCATCTTGAGGGTGCTCTTCAAATCAGTTTTCTGGTTTTGACACAAAGCTACCTCTGTGAGACACTTCAGCACGTATGGGGTCCTTTCTCCTCGGCGCTGCTGAGGCAGTAACTGATGAAGGACATTGAGCAAGGCAGGCAGCTCACTGTTAGGAAGACTCATGGGATACTTGGATATTAACTGACTTGTAATCTGTAACCTTGAAAGCACAAAGTGAAGCAATTAATACCAAATACACAGAAATTTGTATTTTCAGAAGGAACACACAACAAAGCTTTCTCCAATTGCCATTTCTCATTTATACTTTGCAGTATTGAGTTGATTTGTTTACTATCAAAAGTTAAAGATTCAGTATTTCTACCATTTTTACTTGTATAGGCTGCTCATCTAGCCTCACTATCACTAACAATTTCCTACAATTCAGAAGTCCCTTGTGGCAAACAAAATACCCCTCAATCAAGGTCCAAGGAAAGAAGCCAGGCCTTGGAACAGTTTTCAGGACAAGTATTAAAGAAAACTGTATGAACTAGTCCAAAATGGCCAAACTCTTAATGGTTACTGTACTACGACACAGCCAGCTTAAAGCAGGTTTCCAAACGCTCTGACACCAAGTTCACTGCTTAGATAGATAATTACAGCATGTGCAGACACCCAACTTAAATGCACAGCATATTCAGGAAGAACGTTAAATACAAAAAGATGTCTGGAGTGATATGTTTTCCATGCAAAGATGTTATTACCAAGGTATGACATCAAAATCCTTCTGGGATCTTTGCACGTTGTCTCGAATGACCCCCCAGCCAAGCTCAATCCTCCTGCGCTTGTTTGGCACCGTGTCCTCACAGGACTCTCTTTGTGAAACAGCATATGACTGGGTAATTTCAAGGACTTTGGTATCCTCTGTAAAAACCTTTCATAAAGAGAAATTAAAAAGTATGCAAATTTTAAAAAAAGCAGCAGTATTTACATGAAAACTGAAATGCTTAGAGCCTAACAAGAAACACCAGTGAAATACAGTCTAATACATTTCTAAACTGTACAGAATTAACAAAAGCCAACAGAACACAGACAAAAGGTATGAATATTTCAGCAAAACATACAACTTAGTAATTATATAGTCAACCTTATATTCAAATAAAAATGTTACCTGATGACAAATATCAGCCATTAACTCAATTAAATTTTCCTTTACAGCAACATTACGTGAGACTGAAGAATACTTCCCTCTGCTACTGATGAGATTTATTTCATTCACCAGCAGATCATACAGGTTATGTAAGATGCTTTGCCACTTTGTTAAGTCATATGCACCTGTACATGCAAAAACAATTAAAAGATAGCATGTATCACCCACTCGATACAATATGTAAACCTACCTAGAGAATGCAAATACAGCCAAAATATGAGTAAGGCACACAAAAGTTCAACAAATGCAGGCATGAAAAGCAAATTCTCTAATGGAGAATGAATAAAGCAAAAAAAGTGAAAAAATGAAAGAGAACCTAATCAGCATATACAAATAATTAGGGTAGGAATTAAGTTTCTTATAAACAAATCTTCATCTAACTGGAAAGAACACAGTTAAAAGGTAATGGATAGATTTGTACAAAGTATAAAAAAAAATTAAGCTAGAACTAAAATAGGCCATTACAGACAAACATAATTACTGAGTTATATTCTCTGAGCCATTTTATAGTGTAAGTCAGACTTCACTGACAGTAGTAATTTCTGGGCTAAAATAGACCTGGTAAGAAACCAATACATGTGGCAATCTAAACCCAATCTAAATTATTATTTCCTATCCCCAAAGACTTTGTATCTTCATTTAGCAATTAAAACTGCCTTTTGATTAAAAGACACCCCAACCTTTAAAGGACTTAACACAATTAATATGCTCTTAGTCGATAAAATTTGAAAACTCCTTTTCACTTTCACTCAATATTAATTTACACCATAAAACTACTGACAAATAATCATCACTACCATCAATGTTTCCAAAACCCAGTATGAAAATTCAGAGTTGGCACAATAATTTGAACAACCACATGCAGCAGTAAAAAAAAAGAAGAAAAAAATAGCTTTTTATTGTACCTCTTCCCTGAGTTTTTGCACCCTTTGGATGATGAATATGAACTTGGAGACGAAATAACTCAATTATTGATTCTTTCAGGGAATCCTTTGGTCTATACTGAGTCCATATGTAAAGCACTGTAGGCAAAATTTCTTCCCCTACTTTGCAAATCCGTATGCGACAGTTGTCAGCAAATTTGTGGCAGAAGATATTCATAGCTCCAACAATATGATCCAGGCCTGCAGTGTTCTTCTCCTGCCTGTAACACAAACCTAACACCTGAACTTCCAAAATAAATTATCTTATTTATTTTCACAAGAATTGTTTAAATGTAAATACTAGCAAGTAACAGCATTCAGAATACTATTTGCCTAATAAATGCAGAAGTTATTAGTATTTTAGAGAAGTTATTCAATTGATATTCAAAGACAGAAGAAAATATGTCTGAAGAGGTATTACCTGTTATTACTGAAGTCTAATCCCAAATACTTAAAATAAGTTATTTTCTAGCATACAAAAGGAGCACTTCCAACATACCTTGCAGACTGCACTGCTTTAGAAAAGAAGACAAGCATATCGGAACTCAACCCATCAGTTTGGAAGCAGTACCCTCTCGTAAGTGTGTGAATTATCCTAGCCACTAAGACTCTATTAATGTTCCCGGATGATTCGAGGTATAAATGGGCATACAGGGTCAGCAACTCTGCAAATGTATTAAAAAAAATACAACTGAGTATAAACACATATATTACAGAGGATTACATTACAAAATGTTGACACAAAATATTGCATTAATGATACAGAGACCACCACTCTCTGGTCAAGAGCTGGAATCCATGTTCTTACTTTCAGCAGCAACAGATTCCTGATTTTATATCAAGAATATATTTATATTTTTAAATAAAAAACTGACTTCTCTATTGTACCCCAAGAGTTACAAGCAAGCATTAAGGTGGAATCACTAGAAAGGTTACAGTAACCTTTAAAGGATGACATACCCCTCCCTTAATAAAAGCAACTTGTTTCACTTAACGGATTAAAGTCTGACTTCCTCTAGATTTATGGCCTTCAGCCCTGCCTCACCTCAGTAACTGAATTCCACTGTGCTCCTTATGATCTAATGTCAACATTTCTTCTGTCACATTTGTGGCTTTTGCCCATACACAGACTCCGCTAATTTCCATGTTCCTAAAGAAACTAACCACCTCTCAGCAACCCCCCCTGGCTCCCCATGCCTGTGTTCTCTTCCAGTGACACTCAGCCTCAGTTTCCCTTCTCCAAATCCTTCAATATCTGTCTTCAACCTCCCTGGCTTCTTGACCCATTCCTTCTGTCCTGTTTACCGCTCTGAACTCCAGCTTCCAGCCTCCTGATGGGATCAGTCCCTGCCTTCACTTTCTATCCCAGCTGCAGGCTGACAGCACTTTGTCATTTACGCACCTCATTGGCTCCCAGTCTCAGGCAGGGCCCCCATGCCGTTCCAGCTTCCTCCTCAATCATCCAGTTCTATCTCCATTGCCAAACTGTACCAAGTTATTTAACTTTGGCGATCCCACCCTCAGGCTCTTTAATTACCCAACCACGTAGAATCACAGCATCACAGAATGGTTTGGATTGGAAAGGACCTTAAAGATCATCCAGTTCCAACCCTGCTGTGGGGACAGGGACACCTTTCACTAGACCAGGTTGCTCAGGGCCCCATCCAACCTGGCCTTAGACACTTCCAGGAATCTCCCATCCTAAATGATTCCATCTCAGTCACTCTGCTTTGCCAACCTTCAGCAGTTTTTCTTGCCTCCCCTTTCACGCACAGTACCACCAGACCCCTCCTCCAAGTTCTTTGCAGGTTTATTTCTATTCTGTAGTTAATGAATTAAGCCCCTCTACTCAAGTTACAGAGCAGAGCATTTCCAGAAATCCAAACTCTGACTTCAAAGCACTACACTATGCAAATAAAGACAGTACTTTTAAACTTTCTCCACACTTGCACACACAACACTAAACAAACTGGACCGTAAAATTTCTAATACCCTTTTTTTCTCTTCAAAACACTCTTCTTTTACATCAGTAAATGAAAATAGGTGAGTTGAGAGCTTAGTACATGTCAGATAATTCAGAAGACATAAACATTCTTCTCCATGCTGAAAAAATTAACTGTCTTGGAGTCAAATCCAATCCCCTGAAAAGTGAAAAATTATCTTTGCATTTCCACTTAGTTCGGCTTGCATGCTAAATCATTATTCAACTTTTACATCTATTTCCCCCTATTTAAATCGTAAGTTTTTCAGTTTTTCTTTATGTATGATATGTGCATATAGCGACTCAATGTTTTTTTAGGATTTCACAAGCCAGAAAAACTCAGATAATAAAATTTAGCAGTAATACATTAACTAGATCAAAACTACACCAGCCTGTTCTTAATAACTTGCAAACAACTGCACACCAACACCACTTCTACTGAGGTGTTCTCCAGCACACACATTCCATGGATTTGTTACACATGTTAAGCTCTGTGCAGACCATGCATACATACTGTACTGTATATAAGTACATGTTTCAGCAAGCAATAGACAAACAGTACACAGAAAGGAAAAAAAAATCAATTCCTAATCTTTGTTGCTTTGTTTCAAGTGTAAGCCCTCAAGGCTGACACTGCTTTACTCCATATTTTGTGTACTACCTCACACAACAAGGCATCCAACGAATTAAAACGCATCTAGGACATGCTTCTATAAAAGGAAAAGACATTTCTAAGTAGGCTCAAAAATGTTACCTGACCATTGCTGCTGGGATATCTCACACCAGTATTTCCTTACTGAGAGGATATCCTTCAGGAGTATACTACTACAGTCAGAACCGTAAGCAGCACAACTTGTTGGATCTCTTATAATTTCCATGACATAAATCAGAAGTTCCTGACATTTCAGCCTGGGTCCTCCTACATGAAGAAACAACATGATACTATTTAATTAACTCAAATTCTAACAAATAAATCTGTAATTAATTGTTTATAAATGTTACTTAATTAAAAAAAAAACCAAAACAACAGAACCCCAAAATCTACAGTTCTGAGACAGTCTATTAGGAAATCTCATCTTAAACTGTTTCTAAAATATAAATTACCTATGGGAGGGTATATCAGTTATAAACACATTGAGTAATTAGAAAAAGGCACTGTGAACATCAAAAAGGGCAGAAAAGGAGCACAAAGCACTGATTCACATTAAATAGTAAACATCTGGAAGCAAGTAAGATGAACCCTACATTGGTAACTTAACTTCAAAGTAAAAATTCAAAGTTGAAAGCAAAGTACCAAACCAAACCAGTAACTACATGATAATGTGTATTACTGACTTTTATTAGCACATCTGATGAAGTATTTGACCAAACTTCCAACTTCTTGTATCTTTTTCTGTCTGGTAGTTTGGGTTGAAGCAGATGCATTTGGTTTTGTCAGCTGCAGGTTTTTAAGCTCTTTCTGAAAATATTTCTGCAAGACACTTCAAAAATTAAAGAGATATTAACCAAGGATCTGCTCACTTATGACTGAAGTAAAATAGGAAAATGTTCTTTTAGCCTAAAATGTCAGTTCCTGTTTTTCTCACTATTCTAATGATCAAAGACGAAAACCAACTGAAATATACTACAGTCCAAGCATGACAAAAACAGTCTATAAAAGGAGATGTAAGTTTCAAAGATAACCCAGAAGCAACTTGGTGTAGGGACCAAACCTTCCTTAAAACTTTGCATTATGCTAAACATACAAGTCAAAATTAGGAAAAAAAGCAATACTAAGTCTTTTTATTTATACTGGAACATTATAAAACAAAATAGTAGGAAGTACTTATCATTGTTTTTATTGGGGAAAGCCTTCAAATCCTATTTCTTTATCAGTCAAAGTTAATACATGGATTATATTTTCAATTTATGAATAACTTAAACCTTTCACTTTGTCACTGTAAGTGTTATAGATTTTCTGGCCTACTATTTGAATTCAGTTTAGAGTCTCTATTTTTGTATTTCTCCCGTGTATTTCTAATATACTACTGCCTCTAAAGCAACATACAAAATTTATCAAAGACTCTTTATGAAACTTTTGGTACACGTGTGAAACAAAAACTATTCCAATGCTCTCCAACTAAAAAACACAATGGAAAGCTCACCAGACACCATTCTATGAAAAGTAATAATTCACATAAACTTTTAACATGAATTTAACACTGGTTCAAGCTGCTGTAAGAACTTAGCACACTCATGCTTAGTCCAATCTTATAGTACACCTGAAGCAGTCTGCATCAAAGATTAGCCTCTACAAACCTCAGCACATCTTTTTTACTTCATGTCACAGTCCTTCTACTGTGTCTTGAGGAATTCAGCAACACAAGAAACTTTAACAAAGCTATCTGTAATCTACATAAGAACTGTACACTGAAAATTAGATGCAAAGGATAATTTTCAATAAAAGAAAGTAACTATTATTTTGGCAAGAAAAAGCATCTACCCAATTAATGATCAGTTTCCTAGCAGTTTTCTGCAAGTGTTAAGTGCAGCACTTTTGTCCATTTTAAATTGACTTCCTTTAGAGAGTAAGATAAGTAATGTCTTGTTTACAAGCTGACAAGGAGTCTAAATCAATATCCAGAAAGATAACCATTAAAATAGGCCTGACAAACAAAAGAATGATGTCCCATTTAAGCAAATTGTGACCATTCACAAACAAAACCAAGAAACTACCTAAACACAGCATCCCAGTTGAGTTGCTTCCCTTGTTTAGAATCAGAATTCCGGTCCAGCTGGAGAACTGTTTCAGAGTCACGGAGAAGTCGCTTGAAATTTTCAATTTCTTTCTGAAAATGTATTACAAGAAGAATAATTTTTTATGATCCCCTTCATTGCTAATTGAGGTACACACCCCAAAAGAAAACTTGTTACCCTTCGCTCCACAGCTTTCTCATTTTCAAGGCGACGACAACAAACAAGCAAATTGTGTAATGCAAGACTCATGGTTCAGCTTAAAGAAGAGTCATTTGTATCTGCAGACAGAAGAAATAGATAAAACAGTAATTATTGAACACACAGCCAAGTAAAAGAAATGGGATTGCAGTATACTGAAAGTCCAGTATCAAACAGAACCACGATGTTCAATGTTCCACTGAAAATCTCATTTGTGTCTGGGTCAGTCTTACTGTTTGCAAAACTGAAGCAGTTTCGCGTCAATATAATCTGTTCCCACAGACAACAGTCACGGAATAAATGCAGAGAACCCCTTCACACAGCTCTGACTTCCTCCCTTTTTATGAGTGCTAACTGAGTAGAGCTGGGCAGACAACTGGGAGTGCAGTTATAGTAAGAATGACAGAGCTGAATACATTCTGGCAAGCAGCACTAACTTTCAGTAGCTCTCTTAACCTGACGCTGCCAGAAGGCAGCACTTGGAAAATGCTCTTCCTCCCTCACATTGGACATTTTCATAGGGTATGCACTATCTGCTGACAAATCCCCGGGGCACTCAACATGTCAAAGGATGATTAAACATCAGTCATATGAAAAAACCAACTTTTTCCTTTTGTAATCACTTAAAATTATGCCTCTTCTTCCTCAACAGAGGTTGGAATTAGCTAGACCTTGCATTACATAAAATGATGCTGCTGCAGATCACAGCCATGACATTCTATATAACTTTCATGCTTCTACTTTTACACCTTTAAAGCAGACCCAAGGGAAACCCTGTTTGGTAAAGACAGATCACACAAGCTGGAAGTAACTCTAAGCATATGCAGCTGCTGTAATAAGCAACGGAGAACAGGCAACCATGACGCACAGCACTGCGTCTTGACTGCTTATGTGAGAATATAAAAACAGCCATTTAGACAAGCAAAACTTTAAATATCTACTGTCTTAGACTGCATTTATTTCCTTTGACTTCAATCAAGATCAGGCTGAAACTAAGTATGATCAGAGGTTTGGTGACTGATAAATGTGTATGAAAAAAAAACATTTTAAGTGTGAAGGCTGCCTGTACAGTACAACTGCACTCATTTAAATTAAGTGCTCCTTTACTAGTTTCATAGAATCATGGAATATCCTGAGTTGGAAGGGACACACAAGGATCCCCGAAGTCCAATTCCTGGCGCTATGCAGGACACAAGAATCACACCATACGCCTGAGAGTGTTCTAACAGCTCTTGAACTCTGGCAGGTTGGTGCTGCGACCACTTCCATGGGCCAATGCTCAACCATTCTCTGTCCCTCTGGTGGTTGGGCACTGGAACAAAATAAACCCAACCCAGCAAACTTGCTGCTTTTGCTGGAAACGAAACAGAAAGAAATTATTAAACACTAATGGCGTCTGAAGTGCTTGATCGGAAACTGTGGCAACAGGAGTCGTCTGCTGTAGGGCCTGGGCATTCAAGGGGAAGACGCCAATCCTCTCGTTTGTACTTGTTGGTATTTCAACAGCCGTAACAGCAGCACTGAAAATTCCCAAGAATGAATCCACCTACTACTTCTTAGTTACACGGTTTTCCAACTAGCACATGACGGCCACCTTCACCCCCTACATAAATTACACAAGGGAAGGAAGGCGTACCAAATAACACGAATCACGGAGAGAGGAGCTGGCTAAGCCGCTGCGAGGTGCCCCAGCACAGGCGGACACGCAGCGCCGTGCAGCAGCTCCGGTCCCCGGCAACCACGGGCCGCCGCCGCGCCCGCAGCCCGCGAGCCGCCCCTCAGCACCCGGGGCCGCGGCCGCCCCGCCCGGACCCGGGCCCCTCACCTCGGCCGGGGCGCACGCAGCCCCGCTCCCGGCGGCGCGGAGCGGAGCGGGGCTCGCGTGTGGAAGCAGCGGCTGCGGGCGGACCTGGAAGCGGATGAGCGGCCGCGGCGGGTTCCGGCGGAAGGGGCCGGGCGCGGCGCTGGCTGGCGGAGTTTCCGCGCCTTCGCCTGGGTGGCGGGGCGGCCGGCTGCGCTCGGGGAGCTGCGCCCGCCCGTGCCCCGCTCCGCCTCGGGCCATGCTGCTGCCGTCCGACGTGGCCCGGCTGGTGCTGGGTGAGTGAGCCGGGGAGGGAAGGAGCGAGGGATGGGTGAAGTGCGGAAGCCCGGCCGCGCTGGGAAGGCTCTGCCGGGCATTGTCAGCCGCCCGAGGCTCGGCGGGATACAGAGCCGGCTTCGCCCTTGACCCTCGGCAGCATCTCTTGGTCCCCCCCAGCCTGGGATTGTCACTGCCCGGGCGTATCCCGGGCCCGGCAGCCCCCGGGCTGGCCCCCGCCGCCCTCCGGCCCGGCCTGTGTCGGGCAGCGAACGCAGCTCGCTCCTGAGAGATTCGGGTCCTGAGGGACCAGGCCGCTCCCCGGCCGTGCCTTGGGCTCGGGTTCTTCACGAGTCCAAGGAAACGTGGTGGTCTCCGGTGCCCATCTGCAGGCTGAGAGCTGCTGAGCGGTGCTTAATCAGTTCCTGATTACAGGAGGAGTTCAAGGGTGGCCAGAAATCCCAGGGAAGGCTGCGATAAGGGTCAGATGGTTTTTCTTTCCGGCCATATTTCCCCCACCTTTGAGGGTGCATTAAAAGTTTAGGCGTGGTGAGTCTGTGAAAAGCACAGCGTTAGTGTGTTCAGGACATCGGCAGCAGACAGGGAATTTTTCAAACGACTTTATGCTTTGGATTATTTGGATACTGCGAAAGGTGAGAACAAATGGATGGCAAGCAAAAATACGAGCCACATATTTAAGTCCCACACATAAATACCTATTGGCACAGATTGCCAAGATTTCCTGGCAGCTTGCCCTGTGAGATTCAGTTTTCAGTTGTTCATAATTTTTTTGAATCCAAAGCCATTGAAGCTGAATCTCTTTTTCAGTGTTCCTCCAGCACAATTTATTTTTAAATACTACCTGAAATGTTCCTTGCTATTGTCTTGAGAAAAAAGGCTAGTAAGAGATGCAGGTTTTTTTATTACTGTGAAGTAATAGAGGATTTTTAGAAACTCCATTCACTGTAAAAGAAGATTTGAAATCATACAAGGAGATCTCACTGCACTCTTCCAAACAAAACTGGTGAAGTTACAAGTTTCCAGGTGGAATGCTTATCTTGTGTGCGTACCAGAGACTTGCAGACGTAGTACACAACCTTGGCAACATCCTGTGCGCTGAGGATGTTCTGTCCTATCTTGTGTCTGTTGTGGTGTGAAGCGCATATTATGTCTGGAAAACCTCTGAGCAACCTAAGGTTGTAGAACAGGATATTCCTTGTAACTATTTCTCTTGTCTAATAGGGATTCCTCTTCTCTGAGGCGTCTGTGAATTTCAGCATATAAACAGACTTCCCGGTGCAGCTCTTCCACCTTTCTCCCCCAACCTCCTTCCAAAAATCTTTCTGGTGCTGTGAAAGTTGATGAATATTTGTTTAAAAAACAAAACTAAAATGATAAGCTGAGCTCACACATGGAAAAATGCATAAGTACATTTATCTTTTCCTAATTCATAGAGTGAATGTGTACTGTGAGTGACATTCCTTAAGATAGAACAAAATATTGGGTAATTTCTGTATGTCCAAAACATACGGCAAGTTTTGTGCCTTTAATTTGATTTTGGTGACCTTAGGGACCACATACTCTTATGTCATTATACAGTGTGTGCACAAGCAGTTTGGGTCAGCTGCACAGGCATTTTTAGCCTTTGGAATGCTTTATTACCAAGAAATTGGTGTATGTAAAACGTGTCTGTACATGAGCATTCAGTCATCCCTTGCGGTACTGTAGTAGTAGGTTCAAGAAGGAAAAATTGCAACTTTTTGAGTAAATGTTCAGGTGAATTTGATTTTAAGAGCAGTCATACTAGCACAGATCAGAGCTCCACCTAGCCTAAAAGCCCATCTTCCAGCCTGGACAACAGTGGGATATAATCATATAATATAATATTTTGCTTCCTGCTTTCAGCTTCCAGCGATTTGTGGCTTGAGATTTTTCTAGAAAAATGTATTTGAAAAATTAATCAGGACAGTCCTTTCCACAGGCACTCCTAATGTTTTCTGTCAGATAGGCCTGCTCATACATAGTGATTAAATTCACAGTGGTTTTTCCCAAAGTATTTAACTTTCAAGTTGGCCTACCTGTTGAAGACCTGAACGAGGGCTTGCATGTTGCAAATATGATTTGTGCTCTTCAGCTTATACTCAGATCTGCTGAAAGACATTTGTCTTCATTTAAACATAAAGGCCACATTTTTCTGCAGGCATTCATGAACTGAGGTGGACCATCTTGGGGGTCTATTGAAATAGATAATGTGTATATATATATCCTGCATTGCATAACTAGGCACATGTTTTATGCTTTCTTTAAAACATTTCATGTTAAGCTCTGCTAAGAGCAAGAAAGAAGAAACATTTTCTTTGTGGTTCTTTGCTCTAGAATCCTTCATTCAGATTGGTCTATTTCTATGTCTTAGTGTTTAAGGCGTTTGAAGATTAAAGCAGGTTTATAAAGTTTGATTAAAGCAGAACATATTTGATGAGGAATGGAATTTTGGAAAAGAAAGCTTTGTGAGTACATTTCCATTTCCTGTGGCGGTAACTACTGAGTCTTAGGGTGTGTATGGAGCACAAGCTGCATGTAATACATCTATCCTGAATGAAAATTACTGTGAGGGGAAAAACCTTTTTCTGTTATTAATGTTTGTACAATGCCAGTATTTTTAATAAATGTTACATACTGTGTCGGCAGCTGTACAGGTTTTACCTCTTTGGAAACAGTACAATGTGTGGATAATTACTGTTACATAGCAATGAATTTTACTAACAAAATATTGTAGATTTCCATTGAAGTATCAGATAGGGTGGTTCAGCCCATATGAGGGTTTGTCAGCCTTCTGAGCCAAGAACTTTTATTTTCTTGTCTGTACTAAAGATAAACCAAAATTTGTTCATATTGCATATTTCACTTCCAGTCTTGAATACTTTGTAAGTACAGTGTAATTCCAATATATATTTTTTGCTCTCAGTTTTAACTGTTAAATATCTTGTAGGAACATGTTTTGTCAAAATAACTTCACTTTCTTTTTGTTACACAGAAATTTTTATCTGATTATTCCAACACTGTATGCAGCTTTGATACCTATTGAGCAGAAGTAATGAATAAAATCCAAAATTTTCCATCTGATTTGTTGCAGGCTATTTGCAACAGGAAAATCTTCAAGCTACCTGCCACCAATTTATTCTGGAAAGCTCCGATTTGAAAGAATATGCAGAGCACTGTACAGAAGATGGTTTTATTCCAGCCTGCTTGCTGGTGAGTTTGTATTTGCACAGCAGAAAGTTACATTATCTTGCACTTATGGAAAAGAATATTGGGGATTTCTCATTGTAGCAATTACTTCTCAAATGCTGCTTAAAATGTGTGGTTAGGTTGTCCCCTGTGCTTTTTGGGTTGTTTGGTTTTTCGTTTGATTTGCTGGGCGTTTTTAGCAAACACCCCTGTGATATTAGCAGTTATTCAGTTTCTAGTATTTAATCTTGCTAAGAAACATTTAAGTGGGAAATTGACAAAATATGCAAATTGTTTTCAGTGTATTATGCTTAGTCTGCCCTATAGCTTTGAGGTTGATTTATGGAAGGGTGTTGTCACAAGGGTTTTATTGATTTCAGGGCTGCTTTTGTAATTTACTGAAGATGGCTTTCCTGTTCTAGACATGAGAGCCAATAATGTTTCATTTCAGGTACATATGAAATATTTAGGTAAGGCACTTCAGATTTATCTGAATCTACCAAATTTTATTGACAAAAATTATGTTCAGCTTCCTCTCTGTTCAGTATCATCTGCATTGTTCTGGGTGATGGGTGGAATTTTGGGTGTGCATGAACAGTGTGTAGCCACATCTGTAGATATGTGTGTAGAGCTAGAGCGTAATTAGATAGTTCGCCTTTTTAACATATATACAAAATGGGATTTTCACTATACTGTATAAATTACAGGGTTTAGGTATTGCTACGTATCAATCTTTTAGTGTTTATGTGTGTGTCTTCTTCATGTTTTCTGTTTCATTCTTCTAGAATATTAGTTAATTTCATGGTCTGGGATTTTGTCCACAGTATTCAAAATGCGTAGAAGTCTTTTCTGAGATCCAAGGTGCGCCTTCTTGATGCACCTATTCAAAACAAACTTTGGAACTTATTTTATTTGCAGGTGTTTAGTCATCTGTTCTTTGGTGGTAGGGAGTTGAGAACCAACCTGTGGCCAGGAAAAATTAAAAAACCTAAATGTAAATAGATTATTCCGATTAATAAAGCTTTTTAATTATCATCCTTTTTTCAGTAGAAATAGTTTTCCTGTTATTCACAGGAAAGTGATATCATAGTATCTAAGACAAAATTCTTACTGCAGCTCAAATACTTGCAATAAAGGGCTGTATTTGTCATGTCTTGTAGAGTTCCCACTAGTGAACAAGACAGCAACAAATGATAGTGTCTTTGTGTCACCTAAAATAACAGGACAAGTAAACATGATAAGAAAGTTAATTCTGTGTGACTGTTAAAAATTTTGTTTCAGACAGGTTCTCTTCATGTTTGCATCTTAGTGCATGTTGTTTTCCAGCATGATGCATACTCATTAGTTTGTTACAGCTGTTCATCACCTAATTTTCGTGGTTTTATTCCATAATAACAAAGGTGAGTGAAGGTCAGACAGCTCTGACTGCTGTACCAGTGTTGGACATTGAGATCAAGCATTTCAGATTTTGGGTACATTATAGCATTTTGTTCCACTGATTACTCTCTACCAAGTACAGTTCCTTGTGCTGAGGGTCAGCATGGTGTAGGCTTCTAAACAACTCCTTAAATATGATGTGATACAGCAGATGAAGTAGAAGTTACTAGTGAAGATTCTAAGATCAGTGGTTTTTCTTTTCCAGTCACTGTGCGGAAAAAACTTGACAACTATTCTTAATGAGTACGTAGCCATGAAAACAAAAGGTAAGCCTTCAGGATGCGGTGGTGTTTTATTTTTATTTATCTGTTGTGGGCTCCTTGTGGAAGAGGTATATGGTCTTAGAGTAATCCCCCTTTTAGGCTAAAATTTGAGGGTTACCATATTACACAGGCAGCAGCCACTGTATCTAGTGAGCAAAAGTAATTGATTATCTTAGTTTGCATATGCCAGCAGATATTTTCACTTCAAATGTGAGCATTTTTATATCTCAAAAGCATATAGATATAATAAAGTGTGCAAAATGTATTAGTTTATGCTTGTAAAATTATACTGTTTATTGTTGATACTATCAATAGGTGAGGGAGGTGCTTATCTCTCTCTGCTGACCAGCAATAGAATGTGAGAAAATGGAATGCTGTGTCAGGGGAAGTTCAGATTGGACCTTTGGAAAAGGTTCTTCACTGAAAGGGTGGTTAGTCACAGGAACAGGCTACCCCACGGAAGTGGTCATGGCACTGAGCCCCGCCGGAGTTCAAGGAGAGTCTGGACAATGCTTCTAGTCCCAAGGTTTAGAGTTAGGAGTCCTGGGAGGAGCAGGGAGTTGGACTCAATAATCCTTATGGATCTCTTCCAACCTAAGGTATTCTGATTCTGCGAAATAATCAGGAGGAGTTCTATAGTATGAAATATTTCTTGTCTTGTTTTTAAGACTAACTAAAATAGTTTCAGAATTACTTAATATTTTGTATGACTATTGTAAGACAGAGTTAGAACATTTGTTGGTTTTGAATGTTGCCAAATCTTACAGGTTTTTGATATGTGTTGTATGATCGTATTTTAGTGGTGCTTGGTTTTAAAATTTACAATTTAAGACATGTAATATATGGAACATTTCTGAACATTTTTTCCTTTCACACTAGGTTTGATAGAAGTGGTAACTAAGACACATGCTTCCTTCAAAATGTTTTGTACTTGGCACCTTGAAAAACTTAGTAAATTGAACTGTTTACTTATCTTTTCCATCACACTTTTAATGTTCTGTGCTTCAAAAAGACCAAATGTTTTTGCCTGTTTGGGTAACATTATAAAATAAACTATTACTTTTAAAGGCCTGTCTGCCAGGTTATAATTTTCAAAGGCACAAAAGTGACTTGGGGATATGAATACCATTGCCAGAAGTGAGTTGGGGGGGTTGGCATGTGTTAGGTTAGCATGTGTCTTGGTTTGAGACAAATTTGGAGGGAAATGTCTGAAATGAATGTCCCTCTGTTAGAAGGCAGATTTCAGCAGCCTCTCCTCCACTGGGTTCGAAAAGAAATTCCTCAGAGGAAAGTAAAAAAAACCTATTTATTTAACAAGGAAAGTGCACGCAGGCACAGAAAAAGAACAGTGTTAGCTAATAAAACCTCTCGCTGTGGAGAAGAAACCTGGGTAGATTCGAAGTCCTTTGTGGGTGTGGCTCTCTCCTCTCTGGAGCTGGGGTTCAGCATGGGCCCCTCTGGGCCATGGTGTAAGGCCTCCCGGTGGTTTTCTGGTGTTGCTGAACAGTCCAGAAGAGAAAAAGGAGAAGCCAAAATCCCAGGAAACTCCTTGCTCCAGCTATGAACAAGAAGCTAGCTAAAAATCAAGAGAATGCAACCCTCTTCCCTGCTGCAGAGAGCTGAGAGCTGAGGAAAAACCAGGAAGGTGCTTTCCTCCTCTCTGTAGCAGCCAGGAACGCAGGGGAGTGTGTGTGTCCTTGAGCACAACCTGCTCTGAAAAATTCGCCTGGCTTCTCTCCCCCCTCTCCTGAGAAACAGCTTAAAGACACAGGAAGGCACAGGATTCATGTCTGGCATAGGGCAGGCGATAGGGAATACGGTAGCATGCAGTCACCCCAGGACACGTGTTTGCTGAGGAGTCAACACCATGTGCAAATTCCACTGAGAATTATAATCATTGATGTATTTGCTTGAGTTTCATCTGAGCTTCTAACACTGAGAACTGTATCCATATCAATCAAAATTCTTTAAATTAGGAGTTACGGCTCTCTAATTAATAGAATATTAAGAAGGCAGCTAGACGCCTAAAATTAGGTGATGTCTGAAACACTCCATAATAATGATTTTGCTTGTGAATTTACTTTTTTCTTAACATATATCAGTTTTGGGCATCAATTTTTTTTATGGTTCATTTTTAGAAACAACAAATGAAGTTCCAGCGATGATGTCATCTCTGTGGAAAAAATTAGACTATACACTTTCTCAGATCAGGTAATGTAGTTTTGAAATAAAAAAGTAACATTTCTCTGTGAGTCTCTATGTTGATCAGCTCCCCTTATCATTGTATGAGAATGGTTTAGCTCTCTTGTTTCCTCTGAGAGACAGTGAGAAAGATGGGTATGTGAGAGTCTATAGCTGAGCAGACATTTGAAGGTTTTAAGGTGGGACTGGCAGATAAGGAGGGCATTGGTGCACGCACGTGGCCTTCCTGTAATAAAACAATATACTATGAGTCTTTACAATCTTACACCTTTGTGGTTACTTGATCAAAAACAAAACAGTAAGCTTTATTTCAAGGATCTGTGACCATTGTTGGAAAGAATAAAAGTACCCATCAGTGGATTTTTCTGAAGGAATGTGTGGTTAGGACCAGACTGACATTAACCATGTGATAGGTACTGTCACACTGTAGCTGAGTGCTTCCATTATGCTCCATTAATTTATGTCACTTGCTTTATTTTTTAGGAGCATGCAGAATTCAGATTTCAGATTTTCTTCTAATCAGAGGAGTAAGTAACTGAGTCAATTCCATGGGATCAGTAGATTTTATGTTAAAATTACCTGTTTTGGCAAAAGGTAGGGGGCATCTCCAGCCATCAGTAGTGTGTGTCTGTTGTCTTCAGTGTGATCTGTGGATTACTGTAATGATCAGGAAAGGAAAATAAGAAAAGCTGAGCTTTTTGCAAGGGGCTTAAATTCTCTATATAGCATTTTCTCTGCTGAAAACTTTTTGGAAGTTTACATGGTTAAAAGGTTTAAAAAGTGCTGCTTCACTACTGAAGCTGTCAACTCAACTTAATTTGTGGTTCATAGAGGAGCTAAAAACATAGCCAGTCTAATTATAATGCAGTTGAGTTTCTGTAGAAGGGGAACATAAAAATGTTACAATCTTGTAGCACTTTTTATGCATCCAGACATGTATCCAACCAAAATATGAAAACATACTTGTTCTGTCTAGAGTTTTTCTTTCATTACAAAAGCTGGAAATGAACTCTCAAAAATAAAAATTGTTTCAGTTAAAAATAATTTTTTCTCTGTAGTATTTTTACTGAGTAATCTGTATAAGAAAAGAGAATGTGAGATATAAATAGTGATTGTTCTCGGATGAGATTCGCTGGATTGGGTGGTGTTCTGTTTAAATTTGTCAGATTTCATTTGAATATCAGCAACCTTTTAAAATTCCTTTATCATATATTTTCATCTTGTCTTTATTTCCAGTACGTACAAGAAGTGGAATTGCAGAAATGAAAAGACAGAGAATGCTTCAGCAGTCAGCTCCTGTAAACTCAGGATTGTTGTCAATAGCCCATCAGTCAGGGCCACAGAATTCCTCTGCTGTTGTACCTCCTCAAGTACTTCACAGGCCAACAGTAAATCAAAGCATGCCACAGACAAGACTGAATACACTTTTTGTGAACCAGTCACAAACTCAAGAAAACAAGATCAACAGTAAGTTGCAAAAAATTTTAAACCTTTTTTTCTGTGAAAAATCTGTCGCTATTAGATGGAAGTTGTCTAAAATCAGGGCTAATCGTCTTCCACCAAAAAGTTCCAGAAAATTCATGCTTTGTTCCCCTAGCTCTCCAGACTGGTTCAGGTGATTAAAAGAAAAGAAGTGCCCAAAAGAAAGGTGGCTCTTGCATATTTGCTTCCCAATGTGAGTTCAGAGATCAGAAGTGCATTAATTTGTGGTTATTCTGTTCTGTGTTCTCACCCTCACCCAAATAACTTGTTTTGTCAGATAGGGATGATCCACATTAAGTGGATGTTTATTTCAGGATATATTTAAAAGGAACAGTCCTCATTTTCATGATAGTACCAAATTATTTTGTATGACTTTCCAGGAACTGATTGGAACATAGTCAGTAATGTGTAGATCTCGCAGTGCTTTAACAGTGCCACTGGAAAAGGTATTGGCATCATGACTTCTTTTTTTGTTTCCCTCTATGAAGCAGGAGGTCTCATACACATTCAGGTTCCAACATCACAAGAACGAAAGCTTCATTCAAACTTGCTTTCTCCGGGAAGGCGAAAAAGGTAAACAGGGATGTGGTTTTAGTTTTTTTTTTTTTAATTGTTTAGAAATTATACAGTGTTCTAACCTTTAGTATAAATTTTCTTAAATGGTGGAATGTTTAAATGGTGGAAAGTATAAGATCCACTGAGGGGGGCCAGTGTGCAATGTTTCACAAAGGAAAAGAAAGTCAAAGATCTTAACATCAGACTGATAGGAGGCTACTCATGCTTCTTCGTGTTCAGTCTTTCTTTACACTACTCCAGTATTAGACATAGGCAAAAATCTTGGAGCTGAGACTTGGTATTCCTTCCAAAATGTCCTTTTCAATTATGAAAATTCTTAATACTGATAAAAATATGCATTTAACTTTGCCGAACTATTGACTTGAGTAAATTTTGTCTGAAAAAATACTAATATTTGCACTAGAAGTTGTGTAAAAACTGTTCTTACTCTGGCTTTGCATTTCTTATTCTCTGATTCAAATGTCCTTTTTTTTGCCAAGTCTTTCCTATTCCTTCATGATTTTTCTTAAGTGATTTTAGTGCCACGGCTGATTGGTGTTTTCAGAAGAGCCTACACTGTGGTCTCATATAAAAACATTACATTTCCTATTAATCATCTAAATTCTTATGGAACCTAACATTTGGTTTCTTCTTTGGAAACAACTGCTCCTGGAGAGGTCTTTGTTTTCAGTGGTGATGCCCAAATCTGATTTTGAGTTGCCGTTAATTAGGATCCATTAACTGCTACTGCCAGTTAAAGTAGCGGAGGAGCAGTAAATACTGAATAGTGGGCATGGAATTCAGCTTGCCATTGTGCTGTTTACCCACAGTCTCTATATTTGTAACTTCTGTGAAGTCAGACACAGTAGATGCATAAAAGTTAATAAAACAAGTACCAGCTTTTACTGCATTTTCAATATGTTGTTGATTTTCTGGTGATAAAGATCTTTTGTTTGCTAAGAAGGGAGAGAAGCACTTGATTTACTCCCCATTAGATCTACTGTTTGCAATTTTCTCATAAACTGCATCATAAATTTCCTGGAATGTTTCAGTGAATCTCAGAAGAGGAAGAGCATTCCAACATCTGGACCTCTTCCAGCAGCTAGAAGTTCTCAAGACTCTGATGAAGCAGTAATAGAAAAAGAAAGTGAGCCCCTAGAAGAATTAATTGATGGTAACTTCCCAGTGAGTATATGCCTACAGAAGGTATTTACATTTAAGAAACAAATACTAGTTTTTAACATGTTGTTCATCTTGGTTACTACAGAAATTACCTTTAGAAGATAAATGTATTGATTCATATTTGAGCTAGCTCTTGTGTGTCAATAAATTTGACATGGCTATGTAGAGTTTTTTCTTGGTTTATTTGCTTTGCTGAGATACCTGTAGGCTGACAGAATACAGTAATTCTTTAGAGAATGGAAACCAGAAGGCACAAAAAGCCTTGCTGTACTTCAGGAGAGTAGAAGTACAGGAATGTTTTGGGTTGGTTTTCATAGCAAAGTCGTGCAGTCACAGGTGACTCTGTTATAAAAGTCTTCTCTCTTTGAATTGATTTTTTAATTAGTTTTACCAGTCAGTCAGAAATTAATGCTCCTTTTCTAGTGAAGTTAAAAATAGAAATCTGACTACTTCAAAACTGTTTTCCAGCAACTGGTTATTGAAAATGCCAGAGAAAAAATCTTGAGCAACAAATCTCTTCAGGAGAAGCTCGCTGAAAACATTAACAAAATCCTGGGGAGGTAATAAAAGGAACCTCTAAACTTCATATGTATTCTTATTTGATTTGGTTTTGAGTTTTGAACTAATGACTTACGTGTTGCAGTGATGGCAGTGTTGCTCAGGCCCCTAAACAGACAGACAGTGGTCCTACGGAACAGGAGACTTCAATTGATGAAATCCTTGGACTTCAGGTAGGTGTGGATTGCCCTGTTCACATTGTTTTTAAGACCAGGCATGTGAGAATGATCAGTTATGGCAACTATGCTGAACCTCTGACATCTGAGGATATTCTCTCCTCTCTCCATCCTTGCTTTTTATTGGTTTCTGTTTGCCAGTACAGCTGAGCCTCCCTGATGCTCCCCTCTGTGCACGGGCAGCTCCGCAGCTTCCCTTGCAGAGGAGTGAAGTCTGACCTTGTGTGGTGCTGGGCAGGTTTGAGGAGCTGAGCTGACAGGACACTGATGTTCTGCAGGAGCTCATTTTGTGCCAGTTTAGCATTCTGAATTCATTCCCAGTGCCTGTCCAAGGCAGCATAAGTATGCAGCAGGGTCGAAAACCAAGGGAATGGGATTGCTTCTGGCAGTAATTAGCTGGTAACCTTACACTCAGACTGGATTTGAGACCACTTTCCCAGGCACCAGCTGCCTGCTTGTCACTCAATCTTTCGTACCAGTGATTGCCTACCAGCTTCTGACTGGGGATCTAATCAATAGCCTTAGAGAAGAAAAAAGGATTTATAATATCTTGCTGTCTCCAAATATGTTTAATCTGATCTGATGTTGTGATTTGCTCAAATATAAGCATGGATCATTTAGTATAGCAAGAGAAATTAATTTTGGAACCTAAATAATGATGTTTTTTCTTCAAATCCAGTATTTTCTTGCTTTTGGAGGAAATGTGCATTCTGCTTCTGCAAACTAAACATAATTGTAGTGTTCTCCCTTCATACTTCTACAAGCCTCAAGCTGGCAATCACAGAATTAAAAAGGACTTTTAATGAGGGAAATTACAGTCTTCACAGCCCTCATGAAAAGGACAGGAGAGTAGAGGCAGTTCCCTGTTTATGAAGTAAAGGTGTCAGTAAGTGCTGTTCTTCTGTTGCTTGGTGATTTTAGGTCACTTGTGGTCAAAATACAGAGCTAAAAGGCTGTATTCCATTTTTCTGGGCAGAAATAAAGCAGCTTCTTGGTTTGGTTGGAGTAGCTGAGACAAAATCAAGGATATGACATGGAATATCCACCCTTAAAACCACCATATCAAAAGTTGTACAGTGCTTAGAGGGTCTCTGGAAAGGCAGGAGAATTTAAGCACTTGAGTATGTACTGGATCTCCTACTCATTTTGTTCCTGGGCTGCCATGGTACAAGTCAGCTTGAAACAAGAACCTTAGAGCTGTCCCATAGCTGTGCTTTCCAAATGCCTTCCACAAAAAAGTAGTTGGAGGCTCAGTTATAGAACATGTAATGGGTATATGAAATAAAACTTCATTTGGTTAGTGTTGGCTTCTAGATATATTCTAACCTAAGAAATTAGGGTTAATTTGAGGATTTTTTTTTTTACCAGTGGTTTGCTTGTGCAGGCTCACAGCATCCATACCACGTGCATTAGTTTCCTGTGTAGCCTGAGATTTAGTCCTCCTTTTTGGTTAGTGCTGGCCATTGTGTGGAGAATACTCCAATACACACATGGTGGGGGCAATGTCTGACAGACACGTTTGGGTTTTGGAGAACCTTATTTCTTAAACTTCAATCACTAAGATTTTTTAACAGATGTTCTATTTGTGGCAGAAATGTTCCCCAGCATTAGTCTTTACATTTCTGTGCTGAGCAGAAGTAATAGTACTAAAAACAATCTGAAAAGAAAACAATTCTTTGTTTTTCTTTTTAGGTTATGGAAGTAACTGGCTAACAGTTCTGTTTTTCATGTCTTTTTTCAGGGTGAAATTCATATGTCAGAAGAGGCTATCCAGGACATTCTGGAACAGACAGAATCAGACCCAGCTTTCCAGGCTCTCTTTGACTGGTTTGATTATGGTAGGCTACATTGTACTCAGCTGTGCTGTTACTCTAAAGCATCCCGAGTGATGAGCTTTCCCAAGCATTGCTTGATGACGCCAAGTAATTCAGCAGGCCTCTGCAAGAGAAATGGCACTGGTATCCCTCAATACAGAATTAGATTCTTAGATACATTTATACACAGCTATAAAGTACAGCATTTTCCTGTGGCTGATATTCTGGGTTTGTGTTGGCTCAGTGATTCTTTTATTGCTGTTATTTTAGACTCCCTAGATCTAGAGGATGATCGTTTATACTTGTTTGCTCTTGTAAAATTTTCTGTTTGTCTGATCAGCGATATCCTCACATTAACCATAAGGAGATTTTTACACTATGGTTCATTTTAAATGTAGTGATGACATGTATGTGTAAAATGACATATTTAACCTTTCTTCATCCTTTATTTTGAAAATAGGAAAGAGCAAGGTAAACAAGAACTTACCTGCTGGTATTTCTGGTCGGAATGGAGTAGAAAACGAAATCCTGGTGGGTGAGGATAGCCTGGAAACATTTGAAAGTTCTTTAGGAACAGAAGAAACTAACAGATGTAGGTTTTTTATTTTTTCTCTAAGATTTCTCTGTTAACTTTTCATTATGAAAGTATTTTCAGACAATTCGTACCTTTCAAAATTTTTGTTTTTCACTGGTGATATCTGTGTGGACATTTACATTGCATGAACATATAAACACACGTGGTCTGCTAGAGAGTTTCAGTCTATTAAATTTAACAGTAGCCCCATCTGTGTATTTAAAAGTTGTACTTGATAAGCTCCTTAATGCAACCAGACACAATATATATAAATGGATACTTTGCAGTATCCATTGTGGAACACATAAAGAGAATATTTTACTTCTAACCGTATTAATCTTCTCTCTCTATGCTGTAATGTATCTGCTGAGTAATAGACAAAAAGAGCCTTACTCTGGACAAAAGGGATGTTAGTCTGTCTTACCATTCTTAACAACAGTCCACAAGTAGCAGGTATTTAGTGAAAGTATATGAGAGATAGAACCAAGAGGTTTTTATCATGAGGTGGTTTTTGTGCTTCTGGAAATCTGATGCAGTGACCTGAGCTATTTACATGTTATGTGTGTACTTACCAGTAGCTTACAAACTGATTTTCCAGATTATCTAGTGTATGTAACTGTATTTTATATATATATATTCCACTCAACTTGAATGTAAGGATGGGTAACATTATTCCTGCTTAGTTTCACGTGAAACAGTTGAACTGGTATTACTGAACTGATAAGTTATTTCTAAAACGCTGTAAAAGGATCATCTGTTCTAATGATTATGGAACTAGTTTATTTTATGTTTTACAGGTGATAATTCTAGAGAACTACTATCCTGTAAAGGTTTTCAATTAGGAGAAGCATCATGTGCCTTGAAGACCAGCATTAATGATGATGATATGGCTAAGAAAAATGCAGCCAGTGAACAGCTGCATGGAAATTGTAGACCAAGGAAGCAGCCTGAAGTGCTTACAACCATTACTCCTGAACATATTGGAGAGCTTGAAATTGCTTTTGACTCTGTGCCTGGTTTGACTGAACCTAACAAGAGACAGAGTTCTGATAGCAAATGTAATGAGCACTGTGCAGATACTTACATTACAAAAGAGTCATCTGCTTTAGTATCTGAAAGTGAGAGTGCTATGGAAATTGAAAAAGGCCCACCAAGTCCTAGTTCTCAAATTAGTCCTAATTTAGAATTTGTTCATTCTGGTACTCCACAGATCCCTTTGATTTCAGTGGCAGAGGATACTGAAAACAAAACTGATTCCGGAAGTAAATGCCCGTTATCACCAGATACATCACTGTCTGAAAAAGCACTTCCTGGAAGCCCTTCTGATGGGAGCCCTGGCCACAGTGCACTGCTGAGAAAAAACAACTCATCCACTTCTAGCCCATCAGCAGATGCAGGAAAAGAACAGACTGTAACCAATGATCCAGCTGCCTTGCCTGGAGTTTCACAGGAGAGCTCCAGCCACCCCTCTAACCAGCAGGACCAGAGCATACGGGCAGACTGTGCAGCGAGATCTGCAGTGGACATCGCGGATCTTGACAAAACGGAGTTGCAGCTTGAAGTTGTTGATACTTCTAATAAAAACTCAAATGATCAGCATACACTTGATAAGCCTTGTAAGAAAGATTTTAACCTCCCTTCAGGACTGTCAAACACAGAGGGTACACAAGGGGACATGCAAGAACCTTCATCTTCTACAAAAGTAGACACTGATAATTTATATTTCTCCTCTGGTGCTAATGCATGTACAGAAATTTCTGTAGTATCCACTGAAAACAATCTTACTACCTCTGAAATATGCCACTCTCCTCTCCCTGAAACTGCATCCTCAACAGATGAGTCAGGTACTGAGGCCAAAAGTATAAGCAGTGTATCTTCTAGTAGTCAACCAATGGATGTTGATCCTTCTAATATAATGTCCCTCAAGATCATCATCAGTGATGATCCGTTTATTGCATCAGACACGGAGTTAAATAATGCTGTTTCCAGCATCACAGGAGAAAATTTGCCTACTATAATATTGTCATCTCCAGCCAAATCCCCAACCAAAACTGCAGGCCTGCCCAAATGTCTGACATCAGAAGAAACAGAAAAAACTGTGGATTCAGCTCTGTCAGAGCAGAATCTTCTTGTGCTTAGACCTAAAGATCCTGTGGTCACCTCCGTTAACACTCAGAATGAAGACTGCACTGGTTTTTCAGTTGCAGGTTCAACTCATCTTTCCAGTGAAGGGGGATTTATACAGCTGATGCCAACCACAAGCACAGCTTTTGGGAATTCAAGCAACCTTTACATAGCCACCTGTATGACTGATCCAGCAGCCTTGGGCGCAGCTGTAACACCATCAAATGTAGTTGTATTGCCTGGCAGTTCTATGCCACTGGCTTCCCAAGCTCCAGCTGTTCAGCAGTTGCGGACTCCTCCCAGATCCAGCAATACATTTCCAGCAAACCAGACTGTCTCCCCAAACTTCCCACAAGGTAATCTCTTTATTAAAAAATTACTGAAAATGTGGTGTTTATACAGTGGTTTTGTTCTTTTTCTTTTCCCTAAGTGCATTCAAAGTAAACCATTTTTAAACTGCTCAGTCTGCCGCTTGAAACTATCCAGGAGTTACCTTTTTTTAGTGTATTAGTTGCTAGTAGAAATGCAATAAAACTAGCAAAAGTCATTGACCAGTCTGCTTTGAAAAAAAGTCATTATATTTCAGAAGCTAAAATTATATAATTTTAGCAGCATTAGGTTTAGGAAGCATATTTTGGTTTACACTGGAAAGGATTCCACTACTTTGGCTAAATAAAACAGGTTTTTATTTTAATACGATTCCTGTTATAAATGGAATACTTTGTGTTACATGTATACATATTTAGTTTAGATAACTGGGTAGATATATCTAGTCCTTCCCAAATTACTTCCTTGGTTTTGTTTCATTTTTTAAGAACTAGTCTGCACTAGAAGTACTTTTAAGTAAATACGAAAGTATAACATTATTTCTTTGCATGAGCTAAAATCTGGCACAAGCATTTTTATTACTACAGCAATAAAAATTTTGAGCGCTGTTTGAAATGTTAAAACCAGCTATAAAACAGCTTTCTTTCAAACTAAAAACTTTTTGCATTTACGTTTGAATCTGTGTGTAGTCGTTTTGTTGAGGTCAGAGACCAGTGCAAGGTCTTAGAGTGACAGCCTTTGCTGTCATTAGGATTTCTTTATGCAACTGTTACCTTCAATGCTTTTTTCATAGAGAGAGGAACAGTTCTTTCACTTTTGAAAATCTTCTTCCACTTTTCAATTACTGTGCTGGGATAGTTTCCATATTTTATAATTCCCATATATCTAGCAGCTAAATAAGCTATTTAATGTTACTTTTACTGGTTTTTTTAAGTCATTTTGATTCAAGGTTTAAACCTTGAATTAAAGGTTTATCATACTTGAAGCTTTATTTTGAGCTACCTCTTACAAAGGAAAACAGACTTCAACTAAAGAATTCCTTATAAACTAAAAATAACACTGCCACTCACCCTGTTTTCTAGTAGTGAACTATAGCAAGGACAGGGAAGCTTTTCTGAAAATCCAGAGCTTTTCTTGCCGCAGGTTTGACCGCACATAATTTTAAAAAATCCTGTCTTGAAGCTTTTCTTTTATTGAAGTATTTTTAGTTTCTGTACAATCTTAACACTTTGGTATTTTTTAGGTTCTGCTATTATAATTGCATCTCCGGTGCAGCCAGTTTTGCAAGGAATGGTGGGAATGATACCTCTCTCTGTAGTAGGACAAAACGGAAATACGTTCTCAGCACCTGCCTGCCAGGTAGCATATCCCAAATAAAGATTTTCAGAATTAAAGCTGGAGTGATAAGAAGTGCTTTGGTAAATTGTAATAGAATATTTCGATTCTTTCAAGGTTCTTCATATGCCTGTGGCTAATCCAGTGTGCAACGGAAGTGTCCCAAAGCTTCCCATCCCTCCTAAATCACAAAAGATTCCTGGAGCAAGAAACAAGACTAATACAGGTACCTGCCTTGCATTCTGGAGAGGGGCAGAACAAAAGCAGGGGGTTCTAAGGACACATCAGTTCTAAGTAAAAAAGTTTTATAAAAACCTCTACTTCTGTTCTTGGCAACTGCTGGGCTAGCTTGAGAGAGGTCTGTACCTGCAGTTAGTGACTGTTGTTTGCTTAGTTTACAAAGAACTTCCAGCATATAACATAATTCCGGTTTTACTATCAAGCTTATTTCCAAAATTCAATGCTTCAAGGCTCTCATGCAGTTTTAAAAGTTTACTTTTCTTTATGTTTCTGGTTATTTTTCATCTTGTTGGTTTTAAGTAGTTTACTGCTGCCATTGGAACCAAGCCACATAGCAATGAAGATATTAGAAGAGTCAGCAGTTCCAAAAATTTATTGAGGAAAAATATTTAATAGAAGTGTTGCATGTTTATATAAAAAATGCACTCTGCTACCTGTTTTCCTTTTGCCCTTTCAGGTATATGCTTCTGTATATTCTTTTCATTGAGACCTTGCTTCTTTCAATAGTTAATTGTAACAACACTGGAGTTATGTTCATTTCTCGGTGTTGGAAAGGGGTAAACAAAAATAATTGAAAATAGAAACACTGAGTTATAAGGACACCTTGTGCTTTAGCCTATCTTCCTTTTTAAAAAAGAGTAGGCTTACATGTAAAACTGAAAATAGAATGAAATTTCAAATTAAGATAAGAGCGTGGATTGTATAGTAGTTTGCATTCTGGCTTGCTGATGGATAACTGAGAGTTCCCTGTGTTATTTCTCTTCTACTTGGAAATTCCTACTGTGCATTTTTGAGTTTTGTCTTGCCAGGGCTATGTATTATCTAAGTGTAGACAGTGAGATTCTTGTTTGTTCTTAGTTGGGGACCTTTGCTAGTACACTAATTTGTAAACTTTAAAGTTACAAGATATTGCAGAGTTTGTTGCTGGGTCTTTCTTTATTGGTTCTCTGTCAGGTGAAATGTCATTGTACTAACTGTGAAATTATTTACCTGTCATTCATTAAAACTTCATTTGTTGTTCCAGGAAAACTGGTACCAAATGTAGCTGAGCCTTTGAACCATACAAATCCTCGAACACAGAGGTCAGTACTGCTAGGTATTGAAACTTGCTTTCTTCTTCCTGTCACGAATTTCTTCATTCAGTATTGGTGAAGAGAGCAGCTTTTTTTAATAGTGACATAAACAGTACCCCCTTTCCTGCTGCCTGTCTGCTAGGAATATTGAAACCAGCTGGGACTGGTGCAGCCTGTGCTAGAATTGTCTTGTTACTGTTCCTCTGTTAATTTTGTATGGCTTTGTCTTCATTTTGTCCTGTCTCAATTGTCAAATAAAAATTGTTTGGCCGGAGTCTAAGCTAGGAGAATTGCCTCTTAGATTTACTGGGAGATTTAAATGTCTAAAACCTTTGCTTTTTCTTTTCAGATGAGTGGTACCCAAGGTTTTGTAGTGTAGCCTCATTGCCTCTACCATTCTCTGACCCAAATCAAATAGAGTTTATTAGATTGGGTTCTGCATCTATGTTTCAGTTGTGTGGATTAGAACACTGCTTGGTCATTTAAAAAGTGAGAACTGAATGCAAAAGGGCAAGGACAACAGCATGCTAACTTTGTATTGGTGAACATAATTTCTAATGGGGGTAGGTACTAGTTTTCTGTTGGGAAAATGAGAGCAGGAAGCAAGGCTCCAGTAGTAACTCTCCTTACCGTTAATGGACTTCCTAAACAGAAGGATGTTGGAATGAGCAAAAGAGTGTAGGAGGAGATCAGAAGTTCATTGAAATATTAGAGGCAAAATGATCTTTTATTGTAAAAATAGCACATACTTTAAAAAACCCCATACCTATTCAGAACTCACTTTAAATGTTGGGAAAGTGGAGATAAAACAGGAACATGAAAGTCAGTTTATGAAAAAATCCAAACCGTATATCAAGTTATACCATATAGATGCATGCAAAAAGTACTGATTTTTTAAAAACCACGGAAGCAAGATCTTGGATAATACCACTTCAACAATTCAGCTTTCTGTTAACTTTAATTTATCTCTAAATGTATGTTTTGCAAAGAGGTGTAATTTCTTATTTCCGCTTTCTACCCTCTCTCTCATCTCAAATTTTGTGCAAATAAAACAAACTGCTACAACTCAGACCTTTTCTACCATTTCAGAGGTACCAAAGTTAGCATCCCAAAAACCTGACTTTTCCTCCTAGAAGTCATAGGGGTTTATCTGCAGGGAGGCAGTTCTTACAGGCATAGATGAATGATGCTGAAGCTTCTCTTGGAAATGCAGCGTAAGCCAGGCAGAGGGCACAGAGACAGCAGTGGTATGAGCTGACAGAGCAGCAGCATTTTTCTTTCCACATCACTACAGTGCAGTGGTGGCTTTTTGACTTGAATGGGGCTCATTGTCAGGTGGAGACCACGCCCCAGGGAGTTTGTCTTGCTCAGTATCCCGCCACCCACAGCAAATGCGTAGGGAAGAGTACAAGGCACACACATGATTATGTTGTCCAAAATATTCTGGCAGCCTCTTAGGAATTGGAGCTCCAAGGACTTCCAGAACCATAAGTAGTATTCTGGGATGGACTGTCCTGTGATGAATGCACTTAGTTTCTTTTTGAAGTCAAGTAAACTACCAGCATCCACAAATATCCCAAGGCATAGTTACATGCAGTGTCCAGACCTCCTTGTTGTGTTTTGAACCTAATACCTGTGTTATTTGATGCCCCTAGTTTTTCTACTGGAAGGTACAGCGGATAGTTTCCTTTTTGTGGGCCTTCTTCACAGAGCTCTGCTGCATTTCCCCTCAGTGATCTCTCTTTCCAGACTGAAAATCCCCAGTCCACCTAATTGTTCAGTGTACAGACTCTGTTTCATACCATTTGGCCAAAAATGCCGCCTCTGAGCTTTCTGCAGTTGTCATTCCTTACTCTTGGTCTTTGCCTGTTGATACTTATATTTTAGGATGGAGAGAGCCTTTTTGAGGGATGGGTGGGGACTTCCAGCCAGCTGAAATTAACTTGTCTCGTAAGAAAATGTTGATGAAATGTTTTCATCTCGTTTTCAGGACTGGAAACTGGGACAAGCTTACCAGTGCAGAGCTAGGAAGGAAGGTGGAAGAGAACTTACCTGTTGTACCAGCAGAGAGCACAAGCTCAAATTCAAGACAGAGTGAGAGTCACAGGAGAGTGCTTTGCTTTGATAACCTCCTATCCACTCCAGGAGTGAACACCCAAATTCAGACTGCCAAGAGTTCATCCCAGAAAGAAAGAAACGAAAACCCTTTATTTGCTGTTGACTCTGCATCCTCCTCTGCTAAGGCACAGGTACCAAAGAGAGAGAAAGACAAAACACTGCCCAGAATTCTGTGTAAGCCAGAAGTTGGTAGCAACAGAAGCGCAGCTGCAAAGGAGCCACAGCCCGAGCGGAAAGTGACAACTGCAGGGCTTTCATTAGATCCCTTCCACAAGACGACAGCAAACAAAGAAAATGAGTTACGACGGGACACGGATGAAAAGCAGAAGAACCAGGACACTGCCAAACTCTCAAATGGCCAACAAAGCGTTGCCTTGTGGAATGAGAAGACAGTTCCTTCAGTACAAGAGCTGAACAAGAAGCAGGGGTCGCTGTCGAATGGGGCTGGCAATGGCAAATCATCGGTGTCCGTTTCTTTGTCCTCGAAGGAGGCAAAGCGAGAACCTGCTAAAGCTTCCAGCCAAGGCCTTGGCCTGTCCAGCCCGTTCAGTAAACAGTGTGTGGAGATGCTGCAAGACATCCAGTGGCAAAGCCCCACTGGAAAGACAGTCGAAAATGGAGAGCTGCCAGTACCCCGGACACCGTCTGGAGTTGGGGACAGGCACACGGATGACACTACGGACAGCGTCCGCACGCCGACCTGCCGGCGCTTCAACGAGGACAGCACCACCCCCCGCATCATGGTGCCCCCTGCCACGCCAGACCTGCCCGCCTGCAGCCCGGCCAGCGAGACGGGCAGCGAGAACAGCGTCAGCATGGCTGCCCACACCCTCATGATCCTGTCACGGGCGGCCATCGCAAGGACTAGCACTGCCACCCCCCTCAAGGACAACACCCAGCAGTTCAGGGCTCTGAGGAGCACCGTAAAGAAAAGGAAACTGGAGGACTTGAATGAGGGGGAGAGAAATTCTCGTTCTGCAAATAGAAGAGACCTGCAAAGCTCTCCAACCCCATCAAAAAAAAAGAAAATAAAGGCAAGTATAAACACCTGCTTCTTTCATTTAAATTTCTAAATACATATATCTACATATATACTACTTGTAATGGAATGGTTCAGAGATGCTAGTGCAAATCCCTGACATCCTATTAGCCAGTTTTTCCAACTTTGCCTCTTGAGCATACTCTGAACTAAGTTTCCTTAAGATTGGTTTAGTTTTCAGATACACACAAGTAACTTCTACTAACTCTAAATATGCACCTATGAAAATTACATAATTTCTACTAAAACATGAATGAGTTTCTAAATTCTACCTAAGTTTCTAGGTGGAATGTAGGAATTAGGCCAAACTCAAAGTAGGCCTTATTAGAATTGAGGCTGTTCTTGCGTCTTTATCACCATGAGTGATAGTCCCAGTCTGTAGTGTGCAGCACTATGCCTTTGACTTGAGGATTTAAGGGCAGAGAGCCAGGGTGTGAGACACAAAAAGGTGTCTTTTGGATGTAAATGGATGTAATTGCCAAAAGGGAGTATAACTTTGTAATTCCCATACTTAGTTCTAGCATGCTGCTGAAAAACGCTCCCTTCTGTGAAGGGGGGGCACAAGTGAAGGGCACATGGCAGTATCTGAGTTCTAGGGGAGAGTTGTGCAGGAATGGTTACAAGGTGGATGGAAGGATGAGGAAGAAAGGAGTACTTTCAGGCTCTTCAGTTCCCCCAGGTTCTTTGTATTTAACACAGTTGTTACTTTCCTCTCCTACAGAAAAAGAAGCTCCCGAATTCTTTTCCAGCAGGAATGGATGTGGACAAGTTCTTGTTGTCTTTGCATTATGATGAATGAACAAAAAGAAGTTGAAGTGGGACTGTCTGAAGCTCAGTGAAGCAGTGCTGAGGTTTTGCATGGGAAGAGAAGTTAACTCTAAAGGGCAAGTTGCACTTTCAGTGCACTGAAGTTTCACTTTATAGCAAAGTCGTGCTGTTTCTGAAGCAGGTTGCGAAGTGTAAATATCATTGAGTCGGTATATGTTTATTTTTGAAAAAGCACTTGCAGAATTATAGAGCCATTTAAATTGCAAAATTGTAAATTTGTATAAATGAAATGTAAGAAAGATTGTACATTTCCTGTTAGATCACGTTGTCTGTGTTCTGCTGCTTTCTCTACTTAGCCCTCTGAACGGCTCAGCCACTGAAAAGCTGCTGTTTGTCACTCACCGCTCTAAGACATGGGCAGCCACCCTGCCCACTTCTCATTGTCTTGTTGAATCTGAAAGGGACTTAAATCTTCAGTTCTACCTGGCTTGTACTCACACTCTCTCATCTCATAACTGTCAAAGCCATGTTTTAAGGCTTTAAACAAAATAAGAAAAATACCAATAGCTAAACATAAAAACCTCAAAAAGCGTTTCTCATCTGGTGAAGCTTTTCGCAGCCAGTCTTTCAGACAAGAACTTTCATTTGGACCTGCCACCTCTGTTTACAGTATTTGCTACATCAGATGTCATTCAAATGCAAAAGCTGTTTTCAAGCAATGTACTTTCGTGGGGTCATGCCTCAGTATGAATACTTCAGCTTAAGCAACAGCTAAACAAGAATTACAGGGTGTTCTATTGCAAAAGTCAATTTCCTCACCTTTCATTTGTACTGCTGAGAAGTTTGTTACTATCTAGCTCTTACATTTTTAGCCAGACATGGAAAAATTTGCATCTGATTTTTCTGCTTTAACATAGAGCTTGTCATAGCTATTATTATACAAACTCTCTCCAAAAGGGGTGCAGGAGAAGCTCAGCCTACATTTTACTGAATGAGCACACCTTGCTCCAAAACTGCAGAATTTTCTCTACTGGTATTTCTTCCTTTGTTCTCAAATTGTTGAAGTCTTAAAAAAAGAAAAAATTGCAAGTTTTCTTGTAAGAGATCTGTACAGCAACAGGGCAATGTTTCAGATAGAATACAAGGATTCCTAAGGAACCAAGATTATGCAGTAGATGTTTATATTAAACCCATCCAATAACTAAATACTGCATAGCATTTACAGCTTGAATAAATATTTTTGTTTTAATAAAAATTGTGTGTCTTGGTTAATGTTTTTAAGTCCACTAAGCAGCTTTGCAGATACTGAAGAGACAAGTCCTGTTGGTCAGTTGTTTTTGACGACAGAGTCCAGTATCAAACAGTTCTAATAGCAGTTGTCAGAGGGGCTGGGACAGGCAAGCATAAAAATTGTCTTAAGCATAAAATGCTTAATAGTGATGGTGACATTTAAAAATAATTTGCTGTTTGAGACCTAATGGAGCTCTTGCCTGGAACAGCCATTACCCACCCTAATCTTTCAGCTCAGGCACTCTGGTACTGCTGAAGATGTGAATTATCTGTTCACTTTCGTAGGAAAAAAAGTATCTTCAGTATCAAGCTGCTCTCATACAGCAACGATTTTTAGGAGAAAACAGCACTTTCCAGTAGTAGCACTCCGTGAGTTACCAAGAGAATTCCTTTTCGAGGGCCTTTGAGAAATATGTCAGTGACAGAGGGAGCCATAGTTAACATTCTTTATTGTCAGGTTTCAAGCCAAAATTATAATTTGACTTTATTTATTTGTACTGTATAAAAACTTGCACTGATGAAGCAGTAAAAGCCCAGGTGTCTGGATCAGTAATCATTGATGCTTTAGGAAATTTTAGAATAGCAGTTACAGAATTCATCCACTGATTGATAAATAAGATGTAACAGCTACCACTCATCATTTTGATCGGAGACCATTTAAGGCTGTGTTTCTGATGCTACTTGGGCTACAGCTTCTGTATCAGTATTGCAGAAGCACCTCCTCCTCCATTGCAGATTCCTGCAAGGCCATATTGTCCTTGTTTCAAAGCATTGGCCATGTGAACAACAATTCTTGCTCCAGACATTCTAAATATAAGAAAAAGAAAAGAACATAGCTTAGGTTAAAGGAAATTCTCCCACAAACCAAAACCAATCTCCTACAACCAAACTGATAATAATGATTAAACTCAAACGTACTCTTACTTGCTTAAAACTTGTTTACCTAAGCAGACAATGCCTCTGTGCAGAGCAAACCCAGAGCTGATTTTGCTTACCCTATTGGATGTCCAAGGGAGACGGCGCCTCCATTAATATTTACTTTTTGTGGATCAATGCCCAGCATTTTAATATTGGCCAGCACCACAACGCTGAATGCTTCATTGATTTCCCACATTGCAATATCTTCTTTTTTCAGGCCTGTCTCACTTAGAATCTAGAAATAATAAAAAATAATTTTTACCATGAAAAAATTAGGAAACTAATTATAGAAACCATTGGTCTATTTTGACGTCAGTGACTCAGGCTGCCCGTACTCTGATTCACGATTTCACATTTAGGAACCTCTTTGTCAGATGGGAAAAAGCAAAACTGAGGGACTGAAGCACTAACTTGAGTTTTCATCAAAGAAGGAATGGAGACTAGCCCATGCCAAGGATACATTTCCCTCACACACTAAGATTGCTGCTACAGTAAGTCCATTTAACTGACACAGTACTGCCTCACACCATACACTTCAGTTCCTTTTAGACTGCGTCTATCCTTCTACAACCATATTTATTTTGCCTTTCAGCCATACAAGCTGCAAAGCTTCAAAGTTGTAAACACACTCAAAGTTGCTAAAAGCAGTATAGAACAATATCCTCTTTCAAAAGAGGTGTGAAAAATTTGTTATTCTGAAGATCTGCATACTTGATCCTCTGAAAAAGATCTGTTCTTTGTATTTATGACATTTATAATTTCAATCCTAATTCAGGAAGACCCACTGAGGGAGAACCAACATTGGAATGCTAGGGAAGTTTCTGGTATTTTTCCCCCAAACCCCACTCAGTTTTATTCTTACCTTGGGAACAGCATATGCAGGTGCAATTGGAAAGTCAATAGGATCGACAGCAGCATCTGCAAAAGCTGAAAAAAAAGAAAAAAAAATCACAGAAGGTGTTCAAAGACCTTGTGTTTTTACTATACATGATTTTCTTTCATGCAAGCAGCAAACACCGCCAAGATAGAAAAATTTGGAATACCATGGTCCATGAAATAGCTGCATCTAAAATGTAGTGCCCTAAGTATGCCACAGTAACATTTTCAGGTTTTTGTTATTATGTATAGAAAATTCATGGTCAAAAGTCTGCTGGTATAACACTTGAAATGTCAAGGACTGTACTGAGAAGATGCAGCCATAATGTCAGGTAAGCAGCCTGAGAGCACACTATGGGAGTATTTTCCAGGACTTTCCGAGAGGTAAGAAGGATCATACCCACTATCCGTGCCAATGGTTTGACTTTCAATCTCTTGGCTGCCTCTGTAGTCATCAGCACCAAAGCAGCTGCTCCATCATTCAGGGTACTGGCATTAGCAGCTGTAACTGTTCCTAGAAAAGGTAAACCTTTCTTTAGACAGAAGTGAAAGTGTTATGCAAAGCAGCTCATGTATTTCCTCTTAAGGATTGTTTTTCCCTGAGTTCATTGAACATGAAGTCTCAATCATATGGTGATACCTATGGCACTGAGTTAACTAAAAATGGGTTGGGTTTTGGTATCTGATGAAAGAACTGCAGCCACAGGTACTTGTATCCTTATCCCAGGACCAGGTCATGCCTTCTATGGCAGCTGCACTGCAGGCATTTTCACAGAATTCCAGCTCGGAAACGGTTGTGAATGAGGGGCAACTTTGAGTTAGCCAGGAAGGTTTATCAATTACAGATTCAGGAAGCAATGGCAACTCTATAAAGCCATTCCAGCTCCCATGGCAACAGGAGCTTACACTTGGCAGAGACCACACCAACAGTGAAACTCAAACCAATCTGTGTCAGTCTTTTTAAGGTAAACATCCCAGACAGAGGTGTTCACTGGTTTAAGGTTCTTGGACCATCTTTTAATCCAAGCCAGTTCATGCTGTTGTGCAGCATGTTTCTTTATCTCAGCAGACATTTAAAAATAAAGGGACTATTGTTGGGCATTCAAGTTCTTGTGAACAGCATTCTTCACCTTGACAAAGCATCCTCGCACTTGGCAGAAAATGAAGTTCTTTTAAAGACATTTACCATTTTCTTTTTGGAAAACAGCTTTCAGCTTTGGAACTTTACTGAAATCAACACGTTTGTATTCTTCATCTTCTTTCACTTCTGTATCTGGCTTTCCTGAAATTCAGATCTGGTTTAGTATTTTGTAGAACAGTTGACTAGATACTGCCTTACACAAATAACTTATTTCAATAAAAATGTGCAAATTCATGTAAAATGTACGTCAAGAAATGTGCTTACGAAAATGGAGAAACAAAACTATTCTTTAATCAAATTTATTCACAGCAAATCCATTTATCCTTCCCAGTGGCTGAACAAAAGGGACAAAGAGCATACCTTTAATGTAAATTAAAACATAGATGTCCTTAAGCCATAACTAAATTCAATAGCTAATCTTTCACTTAGACAAAAAAGAAAGAAGATATGGTGTGCAACATTAAAGAAAAATTGAAAAACAAAAACCAGATGACAGGTCACTGACTGCTGCTCACCAGAAAGTCTGCCTAACAGAAAATTCTTAGGTGATCAAAATTAATGTTCCTGAGATTTGCACGTTTAAACAACACAGTTTGCACTGAACACAGACAATGTTACAGCTTTCAATGAGAAACACAATTCCTCTCATCACACCTGTCCACAATACCTTTTTTTGAAATAGTGACAGGCACTATTTCGTTTTTCAGTACTCCTGAGTCCCAGGCTGTTTTGCTCTTGGTGTAAGAGCCTATGGCATAAGTGTCTTGTTCCTCTCGGGAAATAGTGAACTTCTTTGCAGTATTCTCAGCACAGTTGCCCTGGGAGAAAATCAGGCCTGTTAGGTTCAGTATTGCTGAAGATGCAAAGCACAACTACAACTGAAAAAAAACTCAACCAGCAGATTTCCAGAATTGAATATGACTAATATTTGGTGTCCATTTCTGATTTACACAGTCATGAACAAATAGAAACTTTTGGGTTTGAAATACCATCTTCAGATTCAGCAAATGTTTTCTGGATCCAGATTATCGAAGCCATAAAGGAACTTGCCCTTAAGGCTTTTTTTTTTCTTCAGTTAAACTGCATGCAAACGTAAGTTTAAAGTGCTTAGGGCTGACATCTTCAGAGACTGAAGATCATTATTCAGCCACAGAACCATATGTTCATTTTCCTAGTGTTTTCAGTCCATTATTACCTTGCCTATTCCAAAGATTACAAACACAGGTCAACACAGAGCTTACTTAGCCCTCAGAATCTCTGAAAACTGTAGAAATAAAAAGTATGTATCCCTTTTTTCTAATAACTGGAATGAAATAAGTAGAATGAAACAACCAAATACTTTTATATATAGGCAAATTATGATTGTAATTATACATTCACAACTCATTATCAACGCTGTTTAAATATCCAGTGACAAAATTTAAAAAAAAAAAAAAAATTTAGCCAACTGGAAAGATCTGCCCTTGAAGAGGTTTTGTTCCACCTCCCATTTCATCAGAATACTCAATGAATCACACAAAACCCTTTAGTACTGTGTCCCTCCAGTTTTTCAAACAAGCAAGTTCACTTCTATGTAATTAATGAATTTAAAGTCGTCAAACCTCAAAGCACCAGCAACTTAGGCTATTGCCAAAACACAGACAAGAGTAAGCCCCTAAAGCCATCCGATGGACTTCCTCGTTATGTTCTCACACAGACTGCTAAGGCTTTCTGAACAACCTACAGCAGCTATAAGAAAGAAAAAAGGTTCCAAAATAGTGTCCCAATCTATTAAAACTTGGTGTATGATAACCAGCTCCGAGAGCTTTTCCTCACGTAAGGGAACTATCAAAGCCACCATTTAGATTCCTATAAAATACTCACATTCAAAATCCATTTCAGCTGAAACGTGGGAATAAATTTCAACATTCCCACAGAGCTTAAGCACCACAGTGCAAAAAGAATAAATCACACCAAGTGAGGTCTGTATCAAATCTACGGATGACAGTAAATATTCTTCATGACACATTTTCCTGTACCCCAGCAAGAACACTAACTGATTGATCAGTAATGCCCTACAGTTGTGAATTACCCCTGGCAAAGGTCAGAAATACTCATAGGCTGAAAGTAGCTGTTCTCTTTTCAAAGTTTTCTTCCCTGGTGATTGTTCTTGACTATCTCTGCATCAGTTGTTTTCCAAACCCATCCTAGGTTTGCCCTTGTTTGTCCAATTTAAGTCACCCTGTGGATGAGTAAGCACACCAGCTGACTCAAACCTTCCCACAGGAGATACGTACACTGCGGGGGGGAGAAAAGACATGAGCCTGCTGGATCCTACAGAGCAGGTACCCTCAAAGACTCCAAGCACTTTGATTGCTCCCTCCCTCAGATGGAGCAACAGCAATCCATCAGTAGCAGAATTAATTTTTCTCTTAATCCTTGCTTTAGGCTATCCAGACTGCAGAGACAGGTAAATATTAACACACAAATTGCTGTGCTGTTTTGGTCTTCTGCCCGGCTCTTCCATTACAGCTACTGCAGGAAACCTGGAAATGGAAGACTTTTTTCCTCCTCATTTCCAGGCTTGCTAGATGAAGCAGTTTCATAACAACTATAAGCAAGCTCTTCAGATCTGCATCAGGTCTATCTATGGTTGATACATTAGCACTGTGCAGGAATCTTTACCATATGGATATGGTTATAAGCATCTGTCAGCCCATCTTTCACTATCAGGTCTTCCAGCTTTACTCCTCCGTAAGGTGTTGCCCCTCTGCTCATCGTGTAGGGAACATTAGACATGCTCTCCATTCCACCAGCAACCATGACATCCTGCCCAAAGGAAACAAGATAAAATCAATGATCATGCAGTGTGTTCTCCATGACCTCTTGGAGGAACAAATATTAGCAAAAGCTTAAGCATGGGTGTTTCATATTCCTGAAGAATCTTAAAGAAAGAGTCAAAAAAACCCTTTAAGCAGTTAAAAAGCAAACAGCAGGAACAAGTGAAGATAGTTAATCCACCCTGGCAGAACAACTGACTTCTGTCTGGTGTGCAGCTTCAGAAAGCTGCCAGACCCATGTTGATCTCTTACACTTTTATGTCAAAAGCTTCCAAGATCGAATTAGAAATTTTACTTTTACAGGTTTTTTCTCCTGTAAGTTTCTCATTTTTCTTCTTTATTCCAAGCTCCTTATCCCTTTGAAACAAACAACAGCCAGAATTAATGGTACATGAAGAGACAGAGATTTACAAGTACCCGCAGTCTTACATAATACTATTTCATCTTACTATGTAAAAACAGATGTCCTTCTATATGGCTTTATCATCTGAAAAGGCCACAAAAAAAGACAATTATTAATTAATGATTACTTAAATCATTATGGGCATTTGTAAGCTACTGTACTGTTTCAAGCTGAAACAAAGCAAACAGAAAACCTGCAAAGCTACAGGGACTATAAGTATTCCCACTGTTCATCAGGCCGTGGCCCCAAAATCCATAGGATTCCAGGATGTGAAGAATAGACATAGTTGTGTTTAATGGCATATTTGAAATACAGAAAAATGTAAGAAAAATACACACAGCATGAGTCCTTGAGAGTTCAACAGTGCTGTCCATATAAAATCACAAACATTTTACACAAAACAGCAGTAAGAAGATCAAAGCTTTTTTGGCTTCTTTAAATTAAGACTTGGAGAAATAGTGACTTGGTTCAGAACAGATTATAAACTAGATCCAGAAACATGACATGAAGTAATAAAGAAGAGAAAGAAGGCTGGAGACAAAACAATTGAAAAGACAGATAAATTGGAAAGGCAGTAGAGATACAGAAGCAGCAGCAGATCAGAGGAACAAGAGTCCCTGGCATTTCACTTCCATAAAGTGAAAGAGATGGAGAGAGAGCCAATGCAACTGTTTAGCTAATGGTCTACACTGACTCAAGCCACAGGGAACCATCACTGACTGTCATACCACGGATACCTCACAGTCCACAGCCAGGAAAAACAAACCAATACCAACCCCCCCATAACTTACAGCTCGAAGAGACTAATAACTGGCTGAGTCTCTGCTTTTGTTGAGACTGGCAGCACAGCTTGTGGGATTAATTCAGCTGAAAACTCCAGTTCTATTCAGAGCTCATGGCCTGTCAAACCAACCAAAGGCACAACCACACTCATGAACTCATTGGATATAAATGACTAAATCCAAATGTAGCTGTTTACAAAGACATGCTGGGCCTGGTTCAAAGTCTGATGACAGGATTTCCACCAACTTCAGCAGGCCCCAGACAAAGTGCTGTTCTCTGCAGGGCAAGGCCAAAGCAATAAAGCAGTTGCTTAACTCCAGTTACACTGTGATTTCCACAGAAGGGACACCAAAACTTAAATATTTTACTTTTGTTCTAAACACACACACAGAAGAATTCCTCACTTAGGAGCCACTTACTTTTTAAGCCAAAAGATATATATAATTGAACTGATGATATTTTCACTTCAGAGACCCAAAGATGCTGCCAAAATGCTTTGGGTATGGAAAATGAAAAAACTAAAATGTCTTTCTTCACATTCACACTTCTCCCACATTCTTTGCTGCACAGCCTTTAATGGCTTACTGAAAATGATGTATTCTCCTCTCCTCCCATCAAGTGATAGAATCTTTCCCATTATACAGAAAACCTTGGAAGAAAGTTGACAGAGATGAACAATTCTCCTTCATCAAGCTCTTTAATGAAAAAGCTTTTACAGCAACAATAAATTCTGCCTCTTCTAAAGCGATAAAAAAGCCTTAAAAATCTTTTGTGTACTTGAAAACAGCATCACTTGGATATGTGTATTTAATTCATTTAAATGTTAAAAGTGTCTGAAAGTCACATCACCCAAAACTACAATATATTACAGACTTTATGTAAGTCTATAAAAATTTCTTCAGCTTTTCAAAACTGAAAGCTTGGAAATTCCCTTAATTATATTTTGGGGGCTAGACTGGCAGGTGGGGTGGGAGTAGAGCAGTAGAGATGATGTAAATACCCCCCAAAAGAACCCACCTTGTTTGTCAGCTCTGAAAAAACATATCTGACAATATTCCAACTATAATATTTTTTTCTGCTTTAAACCAAAACATACTTAAATGACTATAAAATTAGAGTTACATAAACAAAACAAACCGTTGCTAATTAGCTTTATTATCCCAAGCCAAAACACAATCCCAAATCAAAGAGCACAGTCATTGGTAGGACAAGATCTACAACATTAACTGTGTAGTTTTTCCAAAAAACAGCACAAACTCCACATACCTGACTCCCACACATCAGGCTTTGTGCTGCCATCATGATTGATTTCATTCCTGAAGCACAGACTTTATTGACAGTTGTAGTAGGAGTGGCGATTGGCAGACCTGAGGCAAAGAAGTTGTTTGTACAGCTGTGTTATTGAAAGGGTAGACTTCAGTATTTTCTTGGTGTTTCAGCAACATTTCATATGGCACCAATTTTTATCTAAGCCCAGGATGTTCAACTTGCACTATTTAGCCTCCCAGGGCAATTTATCTACCCTTATCCATAGCTACCATCTTTCTTGGAGACCCCTGTTGTTTCTCCCCTTCCAACAACACACTTGTGATAAGAGGGAAAGCAAGCAAAGAATCAGGAAATGGAAGATCAAGGAAGGGACTCCGGAACAACTCCAGTTCCCAAAATCCTGATCCCTGCCTCTAACCAGCATCCAAGGCTGAAAAAGCATCAATAAGCTGCAGAATTTAGCAACTGGTAACAAAACCGATCCCAGGCAAGGCTGGACAGGGCTCTGAGCAACCTGGTCAAGTGGAAGATGTCCCCGCCCATGGCATGGGGTTGGAACTAGATCTTTAAGGTCACTTCCAACACAAGCCACTCTATAATTCTGTGAAAGAGAAGAGCCATACTCAACACTTTGCCTAACATGGAAGCAGTTCCTTCTACTTCAAAAATGTGCAGGAACAGAGCCAAGAAAGTATACAGTTCTTCCCTGACCCATAGGCTTTTCTAGGAACATGCTACAGTATGGAATCCCATCCCCACAGAGGGAAGAAGAAAATAATTCCTGCACCCCAATAACATTCATGTTACAGCTAACATTACACAGAGGATCCTTCCAGTGTCAGCTCCAGACTCCACAGGAAGATGAGTGTAAAGACACACTCATGTGCTGAAGGAAACTCACTGACTCCTTATGTAGTAACACTTAAGAATAATGATATACTGAAGAAAAAAAGCCCACTTTGTGAAAGATTCAGAGCAGCAACCACCATTAATGTAACATACTGTGGAATTACCAGCCTGGTCTCCAGTACTGCCTTCTCCTGGTTCTGCAAACACTGTAGGCAGTAACGTCCCACTTGCAGGAGTGCAACACAACACCCTTCACCCACCACAGGGGAAAAAAGAATCCACAGACTGTCCTGACAAAAGGCTGCCCACCACTCTGCTTTAACTCACAGCCCAGTAGACTCCAGCTACATAAAGACAGAAAACCTTCAAACCCAGTGTCAAGAGAAGGAATACCTGCACCCAAGACTGCTTGTCTTGCTGGAGCTTGTCCTTGTCCAGCTTGAAGGACATTGCCCATATAGGCCTCTTTCACTTCTTCCGCAGGGATTCCTATAAAACAAAATTCTTTTGATTCAGGAGCCTTTTTACAAAGGTTCCTATTGAAGTTTTCTATCAAATACTAATGAAATTTGCCACATCCAACCCATGTTTTAACAGCACCCAGGCCCCTGTTGGGTGCCTCCCAGATCTCTACCCCCATATTCACGCAGTATGGTAAAGTGGTAACCTGACACAAGAGAATTCCCTGTCACCCTGCAGAGCAAGCTACAGTTATTTCACTGAAATCGACATTTCCAAGTCTCACTGATCACCCAAGAAGCCCAATTTTCACGGACAGTTAAATGAACAAAACTTTTTATGTGCTACAATTATGTCTAAAGACAGTTTTGTTTGTTTAGCAAGGGCAAGCCAAGGCCACAGCAAGCTGCCACCAGAGAGAAAAGGCCTGCTCTCCTACTGCATCTCTTGCAACAGCCCTGGTGTCCAAGTTCTTGTAGTATTAATCCTCCTCTCCCCTAAAAAGACTTTTTTGTTAGATTGAATCCATCAAAAGGCTCACACGGCTGTCCTTCAAGTACATATGCCCCCACATAAAGAAAGGGCAGGTAAAGGCCACTGGTCTTAGCAACAAGTAGCCTTTGCATCAGCTTACTCATGTCATAAAAGCTCACCCTGAAAAAACAATTAGCATGCTCAATCAGATTTGGACTAGCAAAGATATCCCTAGGCAATATTCTGCTCCTAGAAGCAGCACTTAATTCAGATTGAACCAAAGCCTGACAGTCAACTTTACTTAAACAGCATTTGTGGATACACTTAAAAATGCCACAGGAGCAAAAGAACCCAGGACATTGCAGGGTTTTTCATTACCAAGCAATAGAAAAGACACAGACTAATGCTGTTCTGAGCCACTTGAGGGTTTTTTTGTCACAGGAAAGAAAAGTGTGTATACATACCTGCTCTGTCAATTGCTCCTTTAATTGCAATGGAACCAAGTTTAGTGGCTGGCAGTGATGAAAGAGATCCTTGGAAAGATCCAATTGGTGTCCTTACGGCACTTGCTATCACCACCTCCTAAGTGCAGAAGAATGGAACAAAAGTCACAATCTCTCTCACAACTGCACACGCATACCAGTATTTTTTAAATGTATCCACTGTTATTCTTTCATTGATGTCACAGCTTCTCTTTTGCCCTGCAAGCGGCTCCAGAGCACTAAAATCTTTATTAATGCATGCAGCACAAAGAGGAAACATAAGGAGGTCTGTGTGCAGCTGCAGGACTACAACCTTAGGATCACGAGCTGTGGTGAGATGGCTCACATGGCTGGAGTGCTGCCATGCAGGGATAAGGACTCTTCAGGAAGGACAGGTCATTAAGAAAATAAAAGGGGGAAGAGGCTTGCCCTTCATGTGACAGAACAGGTGGAGTACATTGAGCTCAGCCTTGGAATCTATGATGCTTGCAAGAATCTTGAACATCCTGGAGCAAAGGGGGATTGAAGAAAGTTGCTTGATGTTCAAGGATTGCCCCCTCCAAGCTCCAGAGCAGTCCAATCCAACAAGCAGTACATCAGGTAAAAATGCCAGGATGGACACCAAAACTCACACACTACTACAGCAGATGGAAATGGGGACAGAGAATCTGGCACACAGTCTGAGCATGCAGGGATGAGGTTATGAAAGCCAAGAGCTGAATCTGGCAACAGGAAGGGCTTCCATGAGCACCTAAGAAGCAAGGAGAATGTGGGCCTGCTGCTGAATAGGGCAGGGGACATGGTGACAAAGAACAATGCTGAACTACTGAATGCCTTCTTTGCCTCAGTCTTCAGTACTAAGACCAGCCTCCAGGAATGCCAGACTCCAGAGACTGGGGGGAGGGTGGAGCAAGGAACATGCACCCTTGGTGGAAGAGGAACAGGTCAGGGCAAACTGGACACACATAAATTCATGGGCCCTGATCAGATGCCCCCATGAGTCCTGTGGGAGCTGGCAGGTGACTTTTTAAGGTCACTCTCAGTAATGCTGGAATGGTCACAGCAACTGTGAGAGGTGCCCAAGAACTGGAGAAAAGCCAAGCATCACTCCTGTCCTCAAGAAGGGTAAGAAAGAGGACCCAGGGAACTACGGGTCAGTCAGCCTCACCTTAATCCCTGGAAAGGTGATGAAACAACTAATCCTGAAAACCATTTACATGAACAAGAAAATCATCAGGAGTCATCAGAATGGATTCACCAAGGGGAAGCCATGCTCAGACCAAGTGCCAGCCTTCCACAGTGAAGTGACTGGTTTGGTAGATGAGGAGAGAACAGACATTGCCTACCTAGACTACAGTGAGGCTTTCACCACTGTCTCCCATAAAATCCTCACACAGAAGCTAATAAGCAGACAGTAAGGTGGATAGAAAATGGCTGAATGGCCAGGCTGGGGGTGGTGATAGTGGCACAAAGTCTGGTTGGAGGCCAGTTACTGGTGATGTACCCCAGGGATCAATACTGGGTCCAGTCCTGTGTAACGTCTTCATTAATGAACTGGATGATGGTGCAGTGCACCCTCAGCAGGTTTGCTGGTGACAACGAACTGGGAGGAGTGGCTGATACACCAGAGGGTCATGCTGCCACACAGAGAACTTCAGCAGCTGCACTTCACCATGAATATTAATACTGGAAGGAAGGGTGCAAAGAAGACAGAGCCAAACTCTTTTCAGTGGTGCCCAGTGACAGGACCAGTGGGCACAAATTGACACAAAGGAGTTCCCACTGAACATCAGGAAACACTTCTCCACTGGGAGTGTGACTGAACTCAGGCACAGGTTACCCAGAGTGGTTGTGAAGTCTCCATCCCTGGATATATTCAGAAGCCCAGGTCCCAGCAGAACGTGTCAGCAGTACTTTAAGACATGGTATGACATTCAGCCCTATGCTAGTAGCCCCTCAAAACAAGTTTACTCTTATTTTGCCTCTTAGCTTTAGTGTTACAGCCACATGCACACCTGATAACCCTGTGAGAGTAGTATGAGAACCTGGCACCAAAAGATGCACATGTCAGATCCCTGGCTGCCCCTGACAGCCTCCAGCTGTGTTGGTTCCAGTACAAGCTAAGCACAAAACTTTACAGGGTCTGCTCAGGAGGTTTCTTTTTATTTAGACAGACAGGCAAAGAAAGAAAACACTAGGAAAAAAATAAACAAAGACAAATGATACTTGCTTAAAACTAGGAAGGACTGTCTGTTACTGTAACCCCTTCATCATGATTGACTTCAGTGATAGTAACATATTTGTCCTCATCTTTTATGTTGTAACAGAAAGTTGCAGGATAACACAAATAATTTCAAATGGATCAGTTCATAAGAGCTGTCTTTTCCCATTCTGGGTGAATAGTTACATGAAGCTCACGTCAGCTGACACACTTCTAACTTTGTCCCACACTATCAAACAATTTGCAAATCAAAATAAAAATGGCAATCTGACTTTTATTTCAGATTTTGCAATAAAGTGTGGCTTAGGCACAAGTGACATTGTCTTTAAGGCAGTTTTTTTGTGAGGATTTTCTTAAAAATGTCAGTGATTAACAAACAAATCTAAAACAGCAATTTATTAGGCAGATAGTGCTTCATACTTACATTTAAAGTACGCTGCGATGCATAGCCACGGCCTGTATACTTCAGAGCCTGAAAATAAGAAAGTCCTCAGAATTTCATATCAAGAAAGCAAATGCCATTATGTTTCAGTAATGTACCCATTTTCATAGAAGTTGTTATTTCAAAAATTAGTATCTAAGAAACACTGAAAAAAATATGAAAAAATCATAACATGCCTTTTAAAAGAAGTGTAGTCTAGTACAGTCCCACCACAACATCTGTGATAAAATGCTTTCTGAAAAATAAACAAATACTCCTTCAAAAACAACACCCAATTCATTTTTTCCAAGTCTGTTATGTACACCTATAACACATGTCTAAGGCAGGAGTGAGTGGTGCTATCTTGAAAAAGTTTACTAGTCCCCTGTCTGCTTCCCTGGACTTTGGTTCATTCATTCCTACCATTAACTCCACTGCTTGTTAAACAGTGGCAGTTTGCATCTACAGCTTCCATTCCTTTGGTGTTTCACGAACAAAAATGAGGATAACTAATTCAGAATGTCACACCAAAGTAGAATAATAAAACAAAACCAAGAAAAAGGGATTATCTGAGCAGTCTAATTCACCAGCCAGTAGCTTCATCTAATTAAGCAGTGCAAAGATACAAAATTACATCTGTATGTATGGTTTCATATGTTAACAGAATGATCTTTCCATTAGTGATTTAAACTACTTTCTTTGGCCATTTCAGCACACTGGAAACTTCTGTCCATTACTGAATCACAGCTAAATAAATGCTAATTAAAAACAACTGCTTAAGGACATCACAAGAACACCATAATTTTTATAAATTAGAGAATGTCTTCTGGTTTTGTATCTGCAACAAGAAAATTTAGTCTGTTTCTCCTCTTAATTTGACAACCTTCAACTAACAAAAGATTGATATTTTTACTGTTTTGAATTAGTTGTTTGATTTTTGTTTTGTTTAGGTGTTTGGGGATTTTTGTCTGTTTTTCTCCCCAGTTTAAGTTATAATAGCTTGCAGGAAGTTTCAAATTTAACTTCTCCCTGAAAAAGAATGATATCCCTTACAGGGCTTTAATAGCAGTGCTTTCAAGGGTTAGCGTCACAAAAACAAAGCCAAACAAAAAAACCTGCCTAGCAAAATAAATACCTACACTACCAAAAAATACTGTTACAGCAAAAGGCCTGAAATTTAAACTGGACAAACCAGACAATTATTTACCAAGTTAAAACTGGCGCCTGCTAGGAGTGTTCATGCTCTGTCGTCGATTACAGAAAAAAAAAAAAAAAAAAAAAAAAAAAGGCAAAGCAAACCCCCACTTCTACATCTTCTACATCTGGTAAACCGCAACCTCCAGCTTTGCATATGGCAATTCGGATGCGAGGCACCTGCCCTCCTTTTCTTCCCAGCACAGCTCTCTGCCGCCTGTCGGACGCCGGCGCCGCAGGCAAGGCAGGCACAGGCAGCACCTCCATCCAGCAGCGCTGCCAGGCACACAGGCTTCGTGGGCAGCAGCGTCCCACCGCCCAGCTGAGAAACAACACCTACAGGTGCAATTTTATACCTCTGCACTGCTTAATTAGAGGAATCCAATCCGATTCCTGGCCCTGCCCCGGCTGGGAAATCCCCACGGCTGCAGCGGGTACCGAAGAGGGCTCGCCAGCCGCGGCACTCCCGGCGCCGGACAGTGGGAAAAGCCGCCCTCAGGATCGCGGATAAAGGTCCCGCCGGGCTTAGTGCGGGGCCCGGGGCTGCGGGGGCAGGAGAGGCCGCCCTTCACCCCGCAGCTGCTTCACCCTTCACCCCCTCCCCGGCCCAGGACCCGCTCCCTCCCCTCGGCTGCCTCCCAGGCCCGGGATTCCCGCAAGACCGAGGGGAGGGGGCGCAGCCGGCCCGCCGCAGGGGCGGTGCGACCTTGGCCGAGCTTTTCCAGACCCGGCGGCGGGGTCGGGGCTGCGCAGGGAAGGAGAAGGGAAGGCCGGGGCCAGGGTCGCCTCACCCGCAGCAGCCCCGCGGCCGGACGCCGCCCGCACAGCATGGCCCCCGCTGCCGCCGCCATGTTCCCGCCAGCGCCCCCGTCACCTTCACCGCCGACCCCGCCCCCTCCCGCTGCCATTGGCCCTGCGGCGCGGGCGGTGCCACAGCCGCCGCTGCCATTGGCTGACGCGGAAGGCGGGTGGCGGCGTCAGCGGGGCCGGCCGGGGGGGGGGGGGGGGGGGGCGCGCGGTGCTTGAGGGGCCGCTGCTGCCGCGGGACCTCCCCACCCCAGGAACCCGGTTAGGCTGGATATTAGGAGCAATTTCTTCATCGAAGGGGTGATTAGACATTGGAATGAGCTGCCCAGGGAGGCGGTGGAGTCACCGTCCCTGGAGGTGTTTAAAGAAAGAGTGAGCGTGGCACTCAGTGCCATGGTCTGGTTGACATGGCGGTGTTGGGCCACAGGTTGGAGTCGATGATCCCGGAGGTCTTTTCCAGCCTAACTGATTCCGTGGTTCCGCAGCGCCAGGAGAGTTCCTCTCGCCGGCGGTGCTGCCGCTCGGGGGCCAGGCGGGGCGGGGAGAGGGCAGGGGCTGCGGGGGACGGCCCCGGACGCGGGATGCCTGGGATGCCGCGCGGAGAAGCAAAATCGCTGCTAGCGAACCGGAGAGAGACAGCGCGGGCGATCCCTGTGGGAAAAGAAGCGGCCCCCGGGGGTGTGTCCTCTCCGCCACCGAGGCTGCGCTCCGCCCCTCCTCGGCCGCCACAGGCTGCGGGTTAAGCTGACCTGAACCACGGACGTTTAATCTCCACGTGGAGCCTGTATCGGAAACATCCTGTGCGCGACAAGGTCGGTGGGGATGAAACTGCCAAGTATTTCTGAGCTGGGACGCTTTGTGTCTGGCGTGCCCTTGTGCTGTAGCTGCGTGCTGTTTTCAGAAGAGCCAACAACTTAATTCCCCTTAAACTCCTTCCTGCCTGGCCATGGCATAAACCCCTAACATCGTTACCTAGAACTCAAACCTGGCCAAGAAGGGTCTCGGCAGCTGCCTTCACAGAACGACTGATGCCAGCTCAACCCCAGCTCAGTCTCAGGATGCCCATCCCAGTTCCACAGATTTTCCTGCACTTTGCTTTCCCCCCCTCAAACTCTCTTGTCTCTGAACCTGGATTTCTAGATGAAGGCCAACACTAAAACTCTACAGCTGTTTGCCAGCCTGACAGTGCCTGTCTTCACCCTGTCTCTCCAACACACACAGAGCTAGGCCAGGAAAAGCCTGGTTCTTTCCCGGTCTCAAGCTTTAGTTCTCAAAGGAACAGGTTTAAAACACAAAGTGACGTTCTCTAAATTGTGTTGTTGCACATAATCTAGAACAAGCAATTCTGTATTTGTTTCTGATCAGTCACTTCTCCTCAACCACTTTTTTAATCCCTGAAGGAGTTACTGTTACAGTAACCCACAACGGAATGAAGGTTTCCCCCAGAGTTGATGTCTACCAGTCACATCAAGCAGCACGTACTTGCACCTTTCCTTCCTCTTGTACCACAAACTAGAATGCCAAGAACCAGGTTTTGGATATAGCACCTAGAAAGCAAGAGTATTTCAACAACTTGTTAACATCCATTTGCTACCTTGGCTTCTTTTTATCTTCACATTAGAAAACTAACGTTTGTCAAAACTACTTCAGTTAATCTTCTGTTCTACATCTCATTCATTTTCCTGTGAGAGAGGATTTCACTTTGTCTTCGCTCTCAAATGTAAAATACTTCTTGCTTTCCATATATATCAAAAGATTCTCCAGACATGCAGCAAGAGGCTGATTGGGACAGGCACTGGTGAGGAAAGCATTTGTACTCCTTTGCTCCCTTGACTCTTGGTAGCTGATGTTTTAAGGTGCTCTAGTCTAGACCTTTGATTTAAAGCCAGAGTTGTCAATAACAAACCAGAGATAACATAGGAACTGACAAATACTGTCTCAGGAAGAACTGAAGGTTTTACTCTGAAAATATGTATGTACCATATAGGAAAAACATCCAGGTTGGATGAGGATATTTTTCAGAAATGAGTAATGCCAAAAACATGCAGAACAAAACCCCAGAAAGCTCTTATTTAACTTTGCCTTTACTCCTGCAGTATAAAGCTCTTTTTTAGGGATATAGCCTGCTAATGCACTGTCACTAACATCCATCTCAGGCAGAAAGGCACTTGGACTCCCACACATATTGATTAATCGTCCCTTTATCAGACCTCACAGACAAGGAAAAAGAGAACTGTAAGGATAATCTTACATCCCTTCAGATGCTGGCAACCCAGAGCTGTGCAGCATCAAACACAGCCCTTGGTGCAGATCTTGCCCATGAAGAGGTTCCCCAAAGTTTTTTGTCTTTAGAGATCTTCAGAGTAGAAAACAATTCTGGTCGCTATTCCTATTGCCAAACAAAAGCTTCTTCACATGAAAACCTGCTGCTTTGAGATAAAGACAACATGAGGTGGTGTAATTACCAATGCCAGGAGGAAGCTCCTACAGGCTCCTTTGTCACAATTAGCTGGCCAAGTGTTTTCTGTGGCCAGGGAATAGGTGCAGCACAGGATAGGCCAGAAGGCCAAGCACAGGTGCTGTAACATAACTTGTGTCCTCTTGGGCTAACTGGTTCATGGGTCTTTAACTCCTTCACGGCCTTTTGGTTCAACAGGACACTGCTGAAATATGACTGTTGTAGTAGCACAGAGTATCACATCCCTGGCCTAAAGAGTAAGCAAGGTGATGGGGTAATTCACCAGTTTTCAGCAAGGTAAGTATTAACTCTATGGGAATGTTGAAGATACAGCATAGCACTATAACAAATTTATTTAATTGCTTTGCAACTTATCTCCAACAAGATGACTGATATTCTTGAAATTCACATTTAAAAGTTAGCCTGGAGCTGTGTAAGAACTGCAGTGCATGGAGAAACTAAGAGAAGAAAAGAAAGAGTCCCTCCCCAGAGCTAGGAAATATATTTCAGGATACAAATCCTCTAATGCAATATAAACAAACAAACAAACCAACCAAAAAACCACCAACCAGAAAAAAATACCTTTAATACGTCAAACAAAAAGCCGTCACAGCAGCTATCTCTTATGTGCACGAGTACCACTGTGGTAGAAGCCACTGTGGTTCAGTCCCTGTCCCAGTCCTTTGGGCTGCTCTTTCCCCACATCAGCTTATTTACACCCTCCCTGCCTGATGCCACGCCAGCCACACCACCAGCAGGAGAAAGCTGGAGCAGCAGTAGGGAAGAAACCTTTTTGCTTGAGGGATCTGTGTCCCCCCTCACGAGGCAGCAGCCAGGGACTGCTTGCACAATTTCAGGAGATGGTGAGCACTGACAAGGCTGCTCTGCTGGGTGCTACCCTACATTTTACATCTTTGGTCCTGGTCCAGTGATCTTCATACATCTTCCTCCTTCTCCCTGTTTCTGCTATTGCTTTTAGTAATTGGTTTTTTTCCCCCCCTCCCTCTTCAGCCCTTTTCCTTGAGGAGGGCTTTTAAGATTTTTCAGGATATTTCCTATTTAGAAGAATTAGAGATTTCCATAGAGACTGTAGGAGAGGAGCACCTGCCACAGCCCCGGCCTGAGGCCGAGCAGAAGAGCAAGGTGCTTTCCCACCTTCACTGCTGAGTGAAGTTAGAACCTTCATGCTTGGCTATTATCTTTAACCCATGAATTTGTCTAGCCCTTTTTGAACTTGCTGCTAGCGGGGAGCTGCAGCCCCCAGAAACACGTCCTCTTATAGCATCTTAAACCAATCTTCTGCTGGTCTTATCAAGTAGCCCTAGTGCTTTTGTTACGTGATTCTGTGAAAAATAATCCTTACTCTCTGCATTTCTGCTTTTGTAAAGCCCAGTCGCACATGTTTGAATTCTCCTCTCCCAGCTGAAGCCCTGGCTTCCCCAGATCCATGGCACTTTGATTTCCTTCACAGCTTTTGGTGTGTGGCAACCTACCAGTCCCCTGCCACCAAAGCTGGGTGTAGGGCTAAGTGACACATCTTGTCCGGAGTTCCATTTCACACCTCTATTCCTTCTGAAGCAATGGCTGAATTCCATCTGGGACAGCAGGCTTATTGCCATCCAGCATAACTGCTTGGAACAATAAATCCCACATATTTACCTCAGCTTGAGATAAGTTCCAAGTGCCTGCTCCAAGAAATGCAGGAGGTGTGCTAATTTCCTTCATGTCTTCAGTAGCAGAAGTCAGCGACTGCAGTAGATGCCAAATCATGAACTGTATGTACGTAATATGAGACATAATATTATGGTCTTAAAAACAGGAAGAAACCTCCATTGCATTCCCTTCTTTAATTTTTTCAGCATCTCTTCTCACCAAGAACAACTATAATGTACTTACTTCAAAGTCACCAACTTTAGGTGTTCAGTCACAAACTATTAAAAACAGTCACACTGTGCTCTCTTCCTTAGCTCACCAGGGAAAAGCAGGGAAAGCACTTACTTTGGTGTGTCCCGGATCCGCAGAGGGAAGCAGCAGCTGCCATTTGTGCCTCCAGCTGTTCTTTCTTATGGGTGTTTCAGGTTGCATGCAGGAGCTGAAGTACAGTATCCAACTGAATTTCCACAGTGGATCTCCATCACTAAAATAAATGAGGAACAAATGCAAGGCACCAAGTCTACCTAGAGATGTTGAGATGTCCAGGGAGAGGATCAAGAGCACAAGTCCTGTGAGGAGCAGCTGAGGGGAACTGGAGGTATTTAGTCTGGAGAAAAGGAGGTTCAGTGGGAACCTTACCACTCTTCCTGGAAGGAGGTTGTAGCCAAGGGGGGTGGGGTTGGTCTCTTCTACCAAATAATAAAAAAATGGCCTTGAGTTGTCAAGCAGTAGAACAGGCTGCCCGGGGAAGTGAGCGAGCCACCATCCCCGGATGTACTTAAAAGATGTGTAGATGTGGCACTCAGGGACACAGTTTAGTGGTGCACTTGGCAGCGCTGCGTTAATGGTTGGACTTAAGGGTCTTTTTCAGCCTAAACAATTTATGATTCTATGTTGACAGGCAAAGCAAAGAAGAAAGTAAAGCCACATTCTCACTCTATCAGAAGAATGAACCAGGTTTAGCCTTCTGTATTTAGGTCAATGATTCTACCTAAACCATGATCAATTTACAGTGGTAGGAGTTGATTCAGGCAAGGAACTCCTGCGACAACTGGCTTCTAAAGAACAACTTCACCTGGAAAACCATTGTGAAAGACTATGTATTGCCCTAACAGAGGGAAAAAAAGTTTGGAAATAATGGCAACCTGCCATCAAAACTCTGCCTGCAAGAACTGCCAGGTGGCCAACTGCCATGTGCAGTACCAAACAGTCACTCAAAAATAGCTGTTTATTCCATACAAGTAGTTCTAAACTCTGCATGTACCAGAAAGCACAGAACACTGATGTTAGCTGGTGCACTTAAGGAAAGGAGCTGAAATGTACAAAGAGATTCACGTTAAAAAGCAAGGACAAGCAGAGAAGAAAAGCCATTACGTTAAAAGCACTCCTTCAGGCAAGTGACTGTTCCACATCACTGTTTACTGCAGGATCAGCTACCTGAAGGTCCCAACTATCTCATGGCAACACCGGTAACTTTCAGTGACACACACTGTAATAACTTCAGAGACAAATCAACCAAAATATTCAGCAATCCAACTGCATCCCAGTAAGTTGCAGAGAGACATAACTCTTTTTAAAAATGCCATAAACTAAGGCAATTCCCAGCCACTTTTGGCATGGCAGGCTTTGATACACTGAAAGACTACAGCTCATCTTTAAATAGAATTCAGAAAACTAAATAGCTCTACATATATAACTTTTAAGTACTTAAAAATTTTTAACAAGGAAAGAATTGGAAATATCCACTTCTTTTTTAAAGTACTCTGATCATAACAGATGTTGGGATTTGAAGTCAGGCAAATTTAATACTTTGGCATTTTTTAGAAGCAGCACCTGAATTCAACTTTAAAATTTTATAGGGTGAGACACCAAAATACCTTGCTAAATGAGTAGTCTTTTAAATTACATTTTTATTTTGCAAGAAAATAAATTATACAACTTAAAAAATAAAATTCAAAAATTAAGCAGTACATCAAAATAGTTCAGCTGGACTGCCATACAGAAACTACCACCATTCAAAATTGTACAGCATTATTATCTTGGTAGTGGCACACATTCAAAATTGTAAATACCATATGGAGATAGTTATTACAACTCAGGAACTTGAGTTCGCTCAACACTCCAGACTACATATAGTGTATACGACAGAAAAGCTTTCATGTATTGTTTATTTCACAAATACGACCTTAAAGAATTACAAAGATAGCATCCCAGTCATTTAGATGAAAATAGAAAACAGTTTGAGATAGCAAATCTTTCTGTAAAACTATCAAATCTTTTTGCCAATTGTATTTTTAAAATTTGCACTTTACAGGACAATGGCATCCCAATGCAGATAAATGCAAGATGTGAACATTCATAACATTTATATTAATTTTAAAAAGGTGAAAAATGAGAAAGTCACATTGTCATTTGGAAATGTAACTGCATTACAGTCGTAACAAATGAAAGATAAATGAGTAAAAATAGAAGCTAGGGACACCAACTGTGGAGAGAGGAAAATGGAAGACTTCAGAATTGAAAGAGATTCTCATCAAGTTGTTGGGACAGAGAAAGATTTAACAGTATTTCTTAATTAAACCCATTAAGGATGAATTCCCCCCCACCCTTTCTACATCAGATTTCGTTCCTTAGCTATTCACCGTGGCAGTGTGTGTGGCAACGTGTTTTTCAGATGCAGCACCTCCTTAAGCTAGGTCTTTGGACATATATATTCATAGCTAAAAATTGCAGCCTTAAAAGTGCATTGTTGCCATATTGCAAGTGAGGAATAGTTTTCATTTAGATCTGAACTCTACCCTCCCCAAAAGACAGCTTACCCCAGGTATCTCCCTTTGCCCCAGGTGATACTAGTTTTAAGTGCATATTGGTGAAGTGACCTGATGAAGGACGCTAAACGTGATTCTGCATCTTTAACAAATTTGCTGGTGTCTGTCTCAGATTTCATAAAAAACCCAACATCCATTTCTGGTATATATTTAAAGAAAAATGACCAAGTCATAGGCACATTACCAATTCTATTTCCATGCCAGGTTTTGAAAAATATATAGGTAACAATTAGGTTGTATTGTATTTATTAGTTGAAGGAACATGTAGCTCCTTAGCTTTTAGCAACCTTTTGCTTTCTGCATGCACTCCAGCTTCCAACTTCCTAAGTTGTATCTGAGATGCAGTCTCTTAAACTTCCCTCTCAAATCTAAACCAATGGCTTCAAAATTAGCATTATACCCTTGCCAGCTCTTTCGTGTGACCATTTCACACCTCTTTTTCTCTGGTTAAGGGTTGGAATTTTTCATGTTGAAGAGTGTGCTCAGACTGTAATGTTCTCCCCAGTTATCCCAAGTAAGCATTTATTACTTTTAAGTTACAAAGACTGAAAGTCTTGCAGCACAAAGTTTTTTATTAGAATTTTGTTTTCTGATGTTCAAATAGTTTCATTGGTTAACTACACAGAGCACCACTTGCTTTTGATTCTGAATTGCAACACCACAGGGCCAACATAAAAGATGCAATATTTTTAAACAGCATCTACTTTTGAGTATCAATAAAAGCATGTAACACAAGCTGTAGAATTTCAATCGTTATTGGCCAGGCCTTGATTTCTTGCAATCTCTTGGTCATGAAACCCTCACTACCAAAAATTTCTTACTTAAACAGATGTCCAAGTACACACTGTGTGCAGGCAGTCACACTGGCATTTACATTAGTAACAGAGCACGCAGCCTGCTTAAGGGTGCAAGCAGCCATTCTTGGAGAGTTTGCTTTTCAACCACTCTTATGGCATACCTTACTGTAACCATGTGAAAGTAAAACTCCTCCTCTTACTTACTGGAAAGCTTTCTTTTTTGACTAAAGTTAATGGTATCCTCTTCCCCATTTCTCACCAAAGATGAGGCCTTTAGATGTAGTTCAACTCATTAATTAAAAAATAACTTCACACACTTGCGATTTATAGAAGAAATATTCATACAGAACTGAGTAAAGCGCAACTTACCTTTGTCCTAAGACAGGCACTCTGCTCCTATGACTCATGGTATCGCTCCAGTACATGCTGGGACATTTCACAATAGCAGAGAGTAGGGTAGTGCCAAATGACTACTTCAGATGATTGAGAATGGAAGAGGTAACTTTAAGAAGTTGAGATTCCTGATGTGTGTTTGGCACTCTCTCTGCATCCACTAAACACAGTACTTTTCCTTAGCGTTGTATCATTTTCATTAGAAGTGTATTTCCTACCCTACCAGTTACAAAATAAAAAGCAGAGGGTTTGGTTTTCATATAAAGATGTTGACTAGTCCAATTGGATTAACCTTGGATGTATATAAAAGTTACCACTGAGGAAATAGTACTGGGATCTTCAAGTGTTATTCTCTTTCTGGGGGAGTTGAGCATAAATTACTCTTTAATGCATCCTGATATATGTAGTCATACTGAAATATTTGGAATATAAATATTAAATGTAAAAGGAAATACACTTAATATTTCTGTTCATATAGCAGGCCCGCCCATGAAAACTGCTTTTATAGTGAAGTATCTTTCAAGAAACCTTTACCTTGTCAAAAAGGGTTGTAGCAAATCATCTGTCCATATGAGGTAACAACATGTCGACTTGTTTAGAGGAAACAATTTAAAAAACAATCATCTCTTGCTTAGGGAAAAATATCACCGATGACTTGGAATTACTTCTGTGTCACTTAATGTGTCAATTATTAAAATCCAGTTACTAGATTGAAGCACTACTCTAGCCAACAGGTTTTAACTGTAACAAATACATATCAGTCGCGATGCATGTGTCTGTGTCTCTCGAATATTATTACATGAAAAGGATCCGAGATGGACAGTACATTACTCTGTTGATCCAAAACACAAAAGTGAAAGTGCTACTTCTAGTCCTAATTGCATTAAAAAAAAAAAAACAAAACAACCAAACCCAAAACCCAAAACCAAACAAAACAAAAAACAAACCCAAAACAAAACTAATAGCAGTTCCTCAGTGCATGAATATTTGAGTATTTTTTCCTTGTGCAAGTACTGGTCATCTAAAAACCAAATCTGTATTCTTCCTGGTGGGTGTAAATCGAATCTACTTTAAAAAGTTCACAATGGGCTCTTCATGAATGCAAGTTTCCCACAAAACAGCATGCTGTTAAAAGTGTGCAACATGAAGGGAATGCCATCATGCTAGCTGAATGAGATTGGCAAAATATAGTCCTCTGTAAGGTAAGGCAGGGATTTTAATATGTAACGAAAGTCAAAACAAGTCCTTCTGCAGCACAAACTGTTGAGCTGTCTGTCCAAGCACCCTTCCATTTATGTTCTCAGCATCCCGCAGAGTCCTCCAATTATGCCATGTATATAAAGGTGTTGATATCTGACTCATCTCTTCTGATATACTTGTGCTCTATAAGCCATTCAATTTGCTCTTTTATCATTTTCTTTTGTGGCAAGAACATGTTTTTCAATATTTCTACCAGTTCAGTCTGAAGCTGGGCATTAGTAATTTTCTTCCTCATTTTCATTATTTGGATGATAGCCTCCTGGTGGGGGACAAGAAGAAAAGAAAAATATTTTTAAATGTCTGGGTGAAGTGACAAATGAACACAGCATTAATAGGAGGCTCCTGGTAAGGGAAGACAGCAAGGAAATCTATATTTTTCCCTAGAAAATAGAAATATGCTGCATTTTTTAGTCTATGTATATACAGAACTGCTTTTATAAAGAAGTTGATAAAGGAAAAGAATGAAGCACTGTCAAGATGCAAGAGATATAAGACAATTCCAGTCAAAGGAGGAGCTAAATCCTATCCTAGAGTGTGAATTACTCACTAAAACCAAATGTTCATTCACTCCCTGAGCAGAAGTTGCAGTTTCCTAGGTGACTTATGATATACCTTGTGAACGTCTCACTCATTTCAGAAGTACAACCAGGCATTAATCCCGCTGCTCCCAGAATGGTCACATCATAATGTTACATCAGGTGGTACAATTCACAGTGTGCATGGCCTGCAATCCAACCTGACTGACAGAACAGACCTGAAACTTGAAGGTAAAATGGGATTTTTGAGGCTCCATTGTAGGTAATGATTCCTGATGCCAGAAAAAAAATCAGGCTTTTCTAAAACTGTCAGCTCAAAAGATTTGACATGAGTAGCTGACTGAAGAACTATCAACCACAGAGCAGGAAGCTGCAGTTTGTATAGCCAAGATGCACTTTTCAACTTTTCCTCTAAGGAGAAGGCCTCTCCAAAGTCGTAGTGCTGTTACCACGGCGTGATCCCACCTCCAAGATTATTCTCTTCATTGAGACTAGAGATACCAAGATCAGCAACGCTGTTTGTTCGTGGTGGTGGCCAGTGTCACTCAACTTTATCAATCTGGTGCTGTCACCCACAACCACACTGTTGCTCAATATCTGCTTTGTCCTCTTTGAAGATGGTGACCTGGTACTTCAGAACAGGAGGCTGACAACTAGAAGTGCATGAACACACATCCAAAACCAGGTATTCACAAGGATCTAGAGTCATATAGCAGAAGTGACTTCCAATGGGATTCCAAAGCACCCATTTCATACATCAACATCCAACTGTGGACAGCATGTAATGATAATACAACAAATTACAGTAATGATAATGCAACAAAAGAAATAGATGAATTTTGTATTGCTCTGGCAGGTTACTTGCCTGGGTTCGCAATATTCTTAGCTGGACTATTCCTTCATTCTCCTCTTCCCGCATCCTCTCTGTAGTAAGTTGTAATCGACCAATCAAATTTATCTTGCCCCTTTTCTGAACTTTAGCGTTTTTTCTGAAAAAAGTTGTATTGCATGAAAGTAAGCAAAAAAATAAACAAACACTTTCAATTACAGAATTCCTGGTAAACTTAAATTACAGCAGCAAGGAGTACCATGATAGATCAGATACTTATAGGTTATCAGCATTGCAGCAGCGAGAGAGCTGTCTGACAGATCAGAACTGAATGCCAATGTCTCCACACAATGAAACCTAAATAATGCTAGCAAGCATTACAAGTAAATCCAGCAGCTGAAACAATAAAATTTCAGAAAAATAGATTTCAATTTAATTATATGAATGTGGGGCTCTTTGAAGGAAGTTTTTACAACAAAGTTCAGGAAATATGACTAGTTAATATTCCATCAAAGAACCATCTGGGACAAAACCCAGCTACTGCAACCAAGAAAGCTGATGGTATTCTCCGGTGGTCACCCACGAACTATCTCTACAGCCTGTGTCTTCTGTCATGTCCTCTCATCATCTCTCAGAGCTCAAAATCCTGATGACAGGAATAAGCACTATGGCCCTGGACAAGAAACTAAGCCCCAGGAAAGCAGATTTGTCACTTATCTCTTTCTCCACAGATCCAGATGTCCAGCTGCTACTGAGAATGAGGCACAGAATCTGAGGTTACTAGCAAGGAGCCAGTTCTCATCATAGTCACTGACAACAGAGGCAGGCAGAAGTGCAAGTAAAACACGCTGAACATAGTATGTACCACTTGGATATTCTCTCTTTGTATTATCTTGTGCTCAAAGGATTTCAAAGCACCAGTAAAAGAGTCCTGCAATTCTCACAGAAATAAAGACACTCCTCGCTGGTGAGAGCCGCACTAAAAATCCTGGCTCTTGACAGCACACCATATTATTAAAGCAGTTTCACTTCTTTTTAACTTATCACTCCGTTTTTGAAATTCTGCGTGCACGTAATAATCAATACAACACTAGTGCTCTGATCACAGGCTGTCTTCCATGAAATTTTATGGACTTATTGCTAACTGGAACATGGCAAAGCCTCCAATTTTGCACCTCATCCTTAGGTGTGTAAGAAATTTAATTTCACAGGGATTAGAATTATAGAAATATTTGTTTGAAGGAGCTGCTGTAGGTCATCAAGTCCAATCACCTACTTGAAGCATGACTATTGCCAAAACTAAATGAGGACAGGGCAGCAAAGCATGTATCTAGCTGAATTTTGAAAACTTTCAAGAATACAGGTTAAGTTAAAGTGAATTCCTTTAGTTATAAAATAGTACATTGTTATTTTACTTTTCAAACATCATCTTACATTAAACTGAACTCCTGGTTCACCGAGAAGAGGGTTCCTTCTGTAAAGTCTTTGGGTGAATTGACTTGAGGTTCATATAATAAAACCTGACGTTTCAGCTTTGGAAATGCTACAAGAGACTACAGAGAAAAGGGGAGGGGGAGAAAGAATGAAAATAAAACACCAGACTTTCTAAATGGAAACAACTACTTTCTAAGACCATAATTCACTGCTGTGCAGACTGTAGTGAGGGAACCACACAGCCTTGTTTGGAACTGGTAAAATCAGAGGGGGGACACAGTTTACCAAATCTCCTTCTGAAATGGGTTAGCATAAACAAAATCATACAAAGCAGTAAAACACACGAACTCACGGCTACAGAAGTGGTGTTAAGTCTGACTTACGTGGTTTCTCTCTTTATTCGTGAGCTAAATAATTAGAAGTCTGCTAAAGCAAACACTGTTATTTTTAAGTAACATATATTTATCAGGTGTCACTAATTTCCTAGAATTAGACCAGACCCACTCAACAAAACACAATCGTAACTCTGTGCTTTAGGCAGCTTTTTATGGTCAAAAAATTCTTGTAGTTTCCAAAAGTTTGTGAAGTAATACTGGGTTGAGAGAACGTGTTAATGTAAATACTGTGTGTGCTCAGCAGTAGTGCAAGGAGCCAGCATTACAACTGATTAATTACCAAGAAAGGCATTCACATTTCAGTTTCAAAGTGTTATCAGACAGTGCTTTAAAAATACTAATCCTGTATTTCAGAGTACAGAAATCAAGAAGCAATCTGTTCCAAGAGAAAGGGATATACCCATAAAGTCCTCCTAAGTTCTGCATCAGGGAGTTCAGTTGCCAGTTTAAGATTTTCAAAGCTGATCTTCTCTCTGGGTCTTTGGTTCCACGCAAACAGCACAGCCAGTTGAAATGTTGTTACCTCCAAGTCATACTGGCCAACCTCGTTCTTAAAGGTTATCTGTGAAGAGGATCAAAATTTTACTTATAAGCCTGTCTGGATCACAAGCTTTCTTACTGTTATAAATACAGAGAATACAGTCATCGAGACTGATACGCTGAAAACTGCACACTTACAATTCCATTGGACATGAGGTGGTGCCAGTGGAGTTTTCTACCACTGTGATTCTTTTTATAAAATTCTTCGACCTCTGGGATGAGATCTTCTAATTCCGTGGGCAGCGAGACAAACACTTTTTCAGAACTTCGGGACCAGGCGCCAGCATTTAAAATTTTAATATTCACAGAGTCAGCTGTAAGATGATATTGGATTATATGAATCTAGGCATAACAGATAGACAAACCAAAATGTTTTGGGTTTTTTTCCTACTCTGAACACAATTATGGAGGACTGAATTTTCAGAAAGTTGCAGGGTGTCTACCTACTTAAACATTAAGGTACTCTATGCAGCACTGGCTTTCTGCCAGCAGCACTGATTGAAACCTGTTTTTTTGGCTTGCTACTGAAGAGCTCCTTAAACACTGGTGCAGCTTTACAGCTGATGCTTATAAGCACTACTCAAGGGTTTTCAGCATGGCAGGTCCAATACTTGATGCTCCTCAGCCTCCCTCATCAGTGAAACAATTTCAGAATGTGATTTAAGCTCTTCATAGCACACATCCAGTTCTCCTGCTGGCAGATAAAGGAGGAGCACAGCATGGAGCACTTGAAGAATGATGAGGGCATGAAAGGAGGAGATAGTTCAGGCATTCACACCTGGCTGATGCCAATTCAAGCCCCTGCTTGCAATTTGTCTAAAAGAGTAGGGAATCTGTATCGGTAAGATTGCTCATAAGGAAAACCCACAACTCAGAGAGTGATATAGCTCTAGTATCAACTGCAGGAGAAAGCAGAGTCTACAGACACTTCCAGTCTAGGGGCAACAATGCCATGGAGACTGTGTTCAACCTGGAGTTGACATAATTTTTAACTTAAAATTTAACATAATTTTTCACCGAAAGAAATTAAAAAGAGCAAATAATTTGAAAAAAATACCTGGTAAAGCAAGTTTATTATTTTTGTGCATTTCCTTGAAGGCCTGATTCAAGTCTTCAGACACTTTGATATCCTGGAACATTCTAGCCAGCTTGTTTACATAGTCTGCTGGCATTCCCACTTCCTACATAAACAAACAGAACAGTAAATATGACATAGAAAACTATGAACAAAAAGGTTTATTTTTAAAATAATAAGCTTGAATAAATTAAGAGCATAAAAGTATACAGGTATAATCACCTTACAGTAATAGTGAATCTGCAATGCAATATAAAGGGTTTTTAGCATGGATCATAAGTAGTTATCCCTTAAGGGCATATGATGATCCTTTTAAAGAAATTCAATTTCTGAAGAATGTATGCATGCATTAAGGAATCCATAAGTTCTGAGATTTGAAGGAATGTTTAAGACATGCAAATAATACTCTAATCTACATAAAAATTCAAAATTAGAATGGATCTCAAATTATTTATATATCTAAACAAGTACACTGCATTTTGCTTATTTGCATATGGAATCTATGATGCTTTAGATAATTGTATGTGAAACATTTTTAAATCTATCACTACCATTATTAGAGAAGAGTTAAACTGTTTTACTTTCACAAAGTACTGTGATAGAAGGGAAGAACAAGATGCCCTGATTGGCCTGCTATTAAAGTTAAAAAACTCACCTAAGCGAGAAAGATATTTATGTTCAAGAGTGGAATATTAATTAACCACAAGCATGAGGCACAACCAAAGAAAGATGTGATGCTACTTACTCTGAGCCATTCCACCATATTCTCTTCAATTTCACTATCTGCTGATATATCTAATATCAGACGTCTTGTTAAGTGAGCTTTGTGATATCGCATGAAAACATCTTTATTCTGTACATATTTAAGTACCAAAAGCTGTCAAAAATAGAGTTTAATATATTTATTTGCACTGGCAACCAGACATGTCTTTGAATGCTGATCTAATGCACTGTAGACTATGAGTAGAAAAAGGCTACTTGACATTGCCTTAGGAGCAACTGTGTTAATACTATCACAGGCATCAGCAATGAATGTTTCATAATATCACACCTTCAACTTCTTCATTTGTCAAACATCAAGAAATTCTCTTAAATCAAAAAAGACATTGACACTGGTATGTAAAAATCTCCTGGACTATTATCTAGACAAATATTAGTTATTGTAATACGTTACAGTGTCATATAGGCATTAATTTAGTATACCAATTTTGTGAACTGACACAGGAGACATGAAACACTGGATGATTTACAATATTTAAACACACACACACACACACTTGATAACATAAACTCTTTTCTCTACTATTACACCTCGCATAACTGCTTTTGAAGATCAAGGCCTCAACCCACATAAGGAAATAAAACAAACAAATTCATTCTTCAGAGTAACTGAGAAATAGAAGGCAAAAACATACCACTTCTTTAAGCTTTGCTTCAATTTCTTCAGAGGTTAGTTTTTTGCTTAGTGGTGTTTTTCTTAGCAACATGTCACAGTAATTAGCAAGAAGCTCAGGGCATTTGGATTCAGGTTGTGTTTTCAATCCAACACTAGATAAAAAAAGAACAATATATCTTCAAACCATACAGAACCCTGCTATCCTGGAGTGACTACATTGTTAACAAGACAGACCACTCTCTCCTGATCCCCTTGGCAAAGATCCTGGTGGTGAATTTATAACCTTGTTAAACTAATGAAAAATTAGGGATAACACCCTTTCTTCTTGAAAGAATAAATACTGCCAAACACTTTTAGACAGCTTCTACAGCTTGATTATTTTAACTAATTATAATTTTAGAACTGTAACAATGAAAGATGCAGGTGAAACTGCAGTTTGAAACAACTAAATATTGCATGGAAAGAAGTATTCCAGTAAAGAATTAAAAATGCTACAGTGAAATGTTTCACTCATCTCCTCAGTATGCTGTACTGAGGTCTCAAGAACAGCCTCCTGCACCACACTTCACAGACTGCAAATCTCAACACATCTACCACATAGTAACAGGATAAAATTATTTCATCACAGCTATAAAGGATGGACTAACAGCTTGGAGATTAAATGCAGACTAAAGTTGAACAAGATGCTACAGTAGGCACACTGTGGTTCTTCAAAAATCATCAAGCACAGGTCATGTTCTGGACTGGTAAATAAAACCGTATGGCAAGGACCAATCCCTATCCCTAGAGTCAGATGGCACCAACGACTGCTGCTCCCAAGGGCCGAAAGCAAGCTCAGGAATCCAGTTTTCTTGCTCATTTCACCCTCTCATCAATTAGTATAGACAGAGCTAACATTCTTCAGACAACTGGTCCTTTTTTTTTAATTCATGAAGCAGCTTGCAAGGTGTCTTCTGCCCTCTGAAGACCATTTGAAGTATAAGCAGATCACAAGCCTTTTGGCTATTACAAAAGACTAAGCAAGATGAAGTTTTGTTTTGCTCAAACCAGGCTGCATACCTAGACAACTTCAAAGTGCTTGGGAAGAAGAATGTTGAACGGAAGACCATCACTATCACAGTGGTTTCTAAGAAACCACTAGGCAGGGTTCACTTTAGGAGTGAAACAGTTTGAATGAGGTATCGATTTGGATGGTCTCAGGGGAAACAAAACATTAGAAGATACCTAGGAAACTCCTCTACCTTACCTACACCTATGCAAAGTATAGAAAGCAGGGATCCAGTCTTTTGTGACAGCATTCCTCCAATAAATATAAGGAGAAAGACTAATCCCTATTCAGGGGAATTGACTTGCCATTAGTCCGAGACCAAACCCGGAATACGAACCAAGATGCTGGACAGATATTTATAACCATCCACCCCTAACTAGAAGCAATTGGAAAGGGAAGCTGGCAGCCCAGCTACACAAGCTTTGTTTCCATAGTAAATCAGGTGACAAACTATATATAAGCAATCCCAAGCACCTAAATATTTACAAATTCCTACTCAAGTGGCACATCACATGGTAAATGTTAACAATCAATTAACTGACTGCTACCTTCTCTTGGCTGAGTTAGCAGAGCAGGCACTGTAAGCATGGTCCTTCTTCTTGAATCACGCAGGTCTGCCTAATCTACTGGAAGCTGTTTAAACTAACCTGGTTAATCCTGCACTGAAACAAAAATGCAACAGCTGGACAGGTCACACTCACAACTGGAACAAGAGGAGGTGGAAAACAGCTTGTGGATGGTTACACCTTAATCAGCCACAGTTATTCCCATGAAGATTACTGCCTCATTTTTCCCCAGGACCTTTGCTGAAGTTGTGGCAGAGTTATACAGCTGAGGTTTTTGGAATTAATAATCCAGGAAGCCATTATGAACTTCAGCTAACAAACTGACTCATAGTGTAAAAGAACAGATCCCCAAGTACTACAAATAAATTTAAGTTGAACCAGGCTGCTATTCACTGATCTACTTCCACATGAAAAGAGTCTTACCAGAAGTCAGTAAGCAATCTGAAATTCCATAATGCAAATAACACAAAGCCCTTTTAAACACAGCATTACTTTTTGAAGAGACATTTTAAAAACCTTGATTTGCACAAAGTTTACATGGCTTACCCCTTTTGCTTCAATGGCAATTCAAGTTTAAATATTGTAGCATCATTCACAACTGCTTTGTATGCCTGAAAAATAATTAGATTATTGGTGCTTCACTCAATTTTTCTCTGATATGAATTGCAAAGATTATCTCTTTTTACACTGTTGTAACATTAAATTAATTCAATTTTTTTTTATTATCCCAAAGCTTGCAGATTGTATTTTCAGTTTGAGAGTTCAAATTCTATGACTCACTTTCCCAGCAAACTGATGTATTGAGTTTTCCTCTTTTCCACTACCATACTAGTTTCCTTTAAACAACAACTTAGGAAGGGATTACATGGAGCAGGTTGGACGTCTGAAGTCATGAGACAAATACATAGTAAATTCTAAACACAAATTATTGCTGAATCGGACATTCAGGTTCTCAATACAAAGGTTATCTTCTAATGTGCTCTACAACATTACAAAGCTGAATGCATGCATCTTTATGCAGGACTACAACAGAAATTAAAAGCTACTCAGTTGATAGTAAGTTTCATCAATATTTTAGCCTGCATATTTAATAGAGAAACAGCAGCTTCTAAATTTAACAGTGAATAGGCACAGGGTTTTGGAGACATCATAATACAAATTGCAACAATTCTTATAGTGAACAAAAGACCAGGAGAAACACATACCTTATCTCTGGCAGTAAGAAATCTTGGATCATCTTGAAAAGCTTCTTTAACCAATTTGCTAAACCGATTAAATAGCGTGAGCAATTGCTCTACATATTTCTCAGAATCCTAAAGAGGCAAAAACCAAACTAAAAAAAAGGGCTCCACAGAATTCAGTGTGAGCATACATTAATTCCCTAATCTGCAAAAATGCTGAATCCTCAAAAGCCTGCATACTATGAACATACATTTTATCTTTAGTCTCTGTACTGAAGAGCTCTACAGCATGTAGGCCTAAACACAGATTTTCAAGATAGTATTTCCAATACACAAAAAAAAGATAAAAATCTATAACTTCAAATATTATACAATAACATTTTATTTTAAAGAATGTTTTGAAGGACCAATAAAAGACACATGCCACATCCTAATTGCTGCAGACACCTAGGCCTCCCAGACCCAAAAAAAAACCAGATGATAAAAAGCTGAAAAAATACAGTGGAGAAAAAATCCTTATAATTTCCACAATGAACAACCACTCTTAGATTGAAAGCAAATTTCATCAGGAAGTTAGAATTCTGGAAAAATTAATTAGGCTTTTAAAATTAAGATTCTAACACAATTGTATTTTATAAGCATCCCATGCACCTAATTTATAACCTTTACTGCAACTTAGATTCACTTTTTAAAGCTACAATTGAAAACACAAAGAATAAAAAGCTATCCTAGACATTTAAAACTTTCAGTGGATCAAAATTTGATCTCTACACACAAAATCTCATAAAATTATTTCCATTCATGCATTTGTCCCACAAATAGAGAATATGTAACTTCTGCAAAGTTGTTTTCCTGTTGTTATTTTACTAAAACCCAATATACTTACAGTAGTAATAGTTTCAGCAGCTGCTACCATGTCTGCAAGTCCAGCACTAACAATATGTTCTTCCAAATCCTTTAGCATAGGCTCTATGCCATTCGGAACTTTATCCATCAGTGAAAACATTAAATGCAACTCTGAAAGATACAAACACTGATGAAGCCACCAGTCAAAGATCTGTATAAAAGCCAAATACACTTCATTTCTCCTAGGCATGTCTCAAGTGGAACATTAAATATCTGAAGAATAGATAATCCAATCGGTCTCTTACAAAGAAAGAGATCTTGAGTACTGTTTTAACTCTGGTCCCCCAAGAGGATTCTTTTGAAGGCAAAAAGAGAAATTTATTGCAGTGTTAATACTTGCTTACGCATACAGTATCTTCTATAGTATGCTAATGCATATAGTATCCCAAGCTTGAATAAGACCTCCCTAAAACCAACGACCATTTGGATTAAGTCCAAGTTCTAACTGCCTTCAAATCCCTGGCAAGAATGTTTCTCAGTTGGAAGCCTACAGGCACTTATGCAGGAAATTGTATGGATTCAAGACATTTCAAAATTTTAAATTAAAGCCAAACAAACCTGTCTTTGTGTATGTTTCAATACCACTTACAATATTTTGTTTTAGTTAAAAGTTTGCAAAATTCTGAAGTAACCAAAACTGACTAATGCAAACAGTGAACTCTTCTTCCCTCAGAGTTTTAGTTTTTCTCACAGTTACTGTTTAAAAACTTCAAAAAGTGATGTGCTTTATTTGTCTACTTTTTGTGAAGATATTTCAATACTGCTTTTAAAAAAAAAAAAAAAAAAGCTACTGAAACATCAATAATCATCTTGACAAAGCTGTCCACGAAGAACACTGGGATTAAGGTCACCAGGTTGTTGTAAAGAGACCACAGAGATTTGAACTCAACACAGCAAAGGACTTTGCTTCATGTAGAACAAGTGGACTCTGATTCTTTTTTTGATAGAAAAAAAAATTATAGATTCACTTAGTTCCTCAATGTTATGTCTACTGTGAAAGGGGAAAAGTCAGAGGCCCCGCCTTTGCTTTCTCCTCTGCATTACTTTTGTCAGCAACAAACACCAAGATCGTGTCACCACTGAGGATGAAATATGCTACCATCATCTGTATCTCCACAGCTGCTGCAGAAGCAAATAGAAAAGTACAAAGAAAAAAAAAATCCTTTTAGAACATAGCAATGCAAATTAGAGAATGGAAACTACAAACAACCTTGAATAAGAACTTGCAATGGGACTAGAGACAACTCACAATGGGCTGAATGACAGGATTTCAGGAACCAGGAAAAAACCCCAACATGTAGTCGGAGGCATTCTCAGTGCAATTTAGATCTACTGTAAGAAATGGCAGCATCATTTTACATAGAAAAAGTCCAAAAAGCTCCCTCAACTTTTACTGGATCTTTTAAAAAGAGTAAGAGGGAGGAAAAGATGGCAGAAAAAGTGAAACAAAAAGGTATGTTAAAGGGCTCTACATCTGTTTCTGTACAGTAGTGATGGCATAAATACTTCGAGAAAAAAATCAGTGGTTTCTCTTAAGAATCAGTAGCAAAGGAAGACTCCAGGTGCACCCCTAAGACTGCAGGACCCAAAAAACCATAAACTCTTCAAAGACAGATTTCAAAGTAACAAAAGCAAATGGAGTATTTCACTTGAATTTCTCTCAGAATACATTATGACACTGAAGAGCAAAGAAATTCATACTGTACTTGTTGGGGCACTTAAAGTCTGCTTTCATTCTGTATTCAGGAAAGCCAAGTGTACTTTTTGTTTCTGTTGCACTCCAAAAATAAAATTTAGGCCTCCCTTCCCCAACACTATAAGCAAACAAAACCACTGTAAGTCAGTTCTGAAGTCTTTGCAAGCTATGACATTTTTGATAGTTTTTAGCTGGAAAACATTATTCCTTCCTGTCTTTGCACAGCATGTAAATATTACTTAATATAACAAGACTATGTGCCCAGCTCATAGCCAGAAGTCCCCACCAAAACAGCCCTTTTTTTGTCAGTGGTGTTTAATAAAGACAACATCACTGAATTCTTTGTGGCAGATAATATCAGAAAGTCACATGCATAAGCAAAGCAGAGCAGGGGACACTATCAGATGTATACATTCCTATGTATAGCTCCAGTCTTGAATTACGTTTCAGTCATTTGCACCTGCACCCTTCATTGAAGCATTTTAAACAGATGTGACAGACTAAACAGAAGTGCTCTGCAACCAAGCACTATCAGAGGACAGACACAGCCACAAGACAGGGCTGTGTGAATATTTCAACAGGTTTCTAAAGAAAGATCCTTTGGTGCCTGTAGATGAACCCTTCTGAAGCTCTGCATTTACATAAGCCTCCTGCATTCTCCCAAAGGCTGTAACATATACTCGTAAGAAGTTTCACGGCTTTCTACATTTAGCTCTGGACTATTGCCAGAAATCATGCTGCTAGATGAACAGATCAGTATGACATAGTTTTGAGGTCAAATATTTTCTTAAATGCTGCCTTTAGAAGTGAGTGTTTTCTATAATATTCTAAGTCATAAAACAGTTTTCTCATTTCAATAGAAATGAAAACCTCATAAGACATTACTAAATATTCCCTGGCTGCTGGATACCAAAACTTCAAAGAAAAATTAACCTGTGATTTCAGCTTTTTTTTTTTCATTTTTCCTACCTGAATTATAACATTTTAATGACATATCAAGTTTCTTTTATCATACAGGACCAACACAAGACTTCTGAATCACACTAAACTCTCAACTTCCGGCAGCAGAGTTAAAAAAAACTTCTGAAAACTTTCAAAACGCATGCAGAGCTAACTTTCAATACTCACACTGACATACTGGCTATAAAACCACATGAACATCTTGCAGAGATTTTGTTAACTTAACCTACTGGTCCTACATCAATAATCAGAGTAAGAAAAATTTCTCCCTGCCTTTCAGAAAAAAAGCTTTTATAAGGAGATGCTTCACTTTTTTTCCAGGTGTAAAGAGGTAGCAGGGTGAAATGAAGAAGAAATGTTTGTATCTGGAGTATTCAAATAGAAAGTGAAAACATATGTAGTATTTACCAGAGTTAGTCAACATGATGAAAGTAAGTGTAGGAAAAAATAAAGAAAACAGAGCACTAAATACTCTTTGAAACAAGATGAGAACTATTCACTCATTCAAATTAAGAGTATTGTGGACATAGATTTCAAAAGTGATAGGAAAAAATACGAACCAATGATGGAAATTTTTTGTGGGACTGCTCATGGGCAATAATATTTTTATATGAAACACTACCACCATCTATTAAAAACAGTAATTTGATATATCTACACACAAATCTATTTTTATGCTGTTCATGCAGGGTTCACCCTGCACTGTTCTTGAAGCTTCACTTACTTTCTGTTTCATTTCGTTTGATCATGCCTTGGCATTCAGCTAAAATAGTCTCTTTAAAAGATGTCACCAGGGCATTGACGCAGCACTCCATGAGCTGAAATATATTAAACACAGGATTAGCTCAAGCAGCCATCTGAACACCGAAGTCTGATGTGTCTCGAGTTTGCCATGACACAAAATTTAACCTGTTCTCAACAATTAGCTCTATAAAACCATAAACTCATTCACTGATTCAAAAAAGTATGTGCAGTTTGAATAGAATCTATACAGGAACCACACTTCTTCAAAATGTTTAGCTTAGTAAATGTGGTAAAGTCTCCTCCAAACCATTAATGAGCTTAGTATTTCTGTCGGCTCTTTTCTCTCAAGGGAGTCACCACTTTTGGAACAGTAGCTACCCTACTTCATTTCCAAGTATACATCCAAGAGCTAAGAATAGTTCTCATTCCAGCATCCCTATTTGGACCAGGCTGGATGGCTTGAACAAGGCATTAGATCTAGAACAGAAACAGCCTGTACACGTCAGGACCATCTCTCTTTTGTCAGCCTCTTTATACCAGCTACAGTTTATACCTGTGCAAAACGAATGATTCACAGCTTAACAAAAGGTGTAAAGCACATTTTGATCCACTGCAAAAAAATTATCAGATTTAAAAGGTATTTATTTAAAATAACCTGTTTCCTGAACTAATTTCAACACAGACAATTATGAACTATTCACTGCAGTTAAATCTTCCTCTAGAATCTGAACTGTGTAAAAAATTGCTGAAGAGGCAAGAAGGGGAAGGAATAAAAAGAAAACCGATCTTTTATATTAAATGGCCATATTTTAGCCTAAGAGGAAATACATTACAGCTTTAATGAAATTTCTATTGCTCCTTTTGATTGCAATGAACAATAAATCTTTCAGGTATTCTCAATGAGTACTGAGAAACCCTTTGCCAAACAGACTTGCCCATTTATTTTCAAACATGATTCTCATCCACTGTTAAGCATAGGAAAAAAACCCACCATATCTAACTCAAAATGAAAGAACAAAAACCAACCTGAATAAAAACCTGCCCTTCAGTTTTAAGTTTTGATCTACATGTAATGTTAAAATACTTGCAGAAATTGTAGATTACCAGACTGGAAAGTAATACATGTTTTTGTAACAAATAATTTATGATTAAAAACCACAAAATAAACAGTTTCAATTTACTGGTATCAAATAATACTGTAACACAAAACTAAACCCTGCAGTACAATACTATATAAATATGAAACACATGATTTTTCTACACATTATACTCACTGCTTCTACAGAGTTACATTCGCGTCTTGTTTCTAAATATCGTAGTGCTCTTTTCTCTTCTTCTTTTAGTTTAGCATCTGCCTGTGCAAAAGTAGAACAGCAATCATTTTAAGTACTAACACTTTCAGTATAAAGGTACAACAGAATTTTTACTTACATATTTCATATAATTCTGTACACCGTTTTGTTGTAAATAAGAAGGAGCCTGTGTTCTATAAAATCTCTCTGTTGAATCCAAATATGCCTTTTCAAAGTTATCCCGATATATCTGAAGTTTATCTTCAGGATTAGAACAAAGGTTAACTGCAAAGAGAAAGTCCAAACTTACTCTCAAGTCTTGGAAATTTATGTGGCTAATAATAAGCAAATTTCAATGAGAGAGTGAGACTTGTATTAAAAGGTTGCATTGAACAATTTGAAATATCGCAATAAATGGACTCTGATCACAAAGGTAACCAAACTTGGCCAATCTTTGCTCCCAAAACCATTCAGATCAATTAAGGGAAACTGGAAACAAACTTCATACTTAGCTCCAGCACTTCAACATTCAAACATGGTAACCATAAATACACATACAACTGCAAAATTGTAAGGAAGGAATAAAAAGCTCAGAATAATGCCCAGTAAAGGGAGAAGTTCTCTATCTGACTGAGCAAAAAGCTTCTCTTAGACACTGTTCCTGGAATCACAATGTCTCCATTTCAGACTTTTTTTCCTGTTTTACAAGAATGGAGACAGTGAGCTTATTGCAGTGCTTTGCACTATTTGAGAAAGAGTTGCCACTTTCCTCTCAACTGTTACAGAGAAATGAATAGTCATTAAATGGAATATGCTTTAAAAAAAGTTAGAACTTGACTTCTGTAAAAAGCTATCTCAGAGAGTATTAGCCACAAGTTTAGTTCAACGTGCTGGAAAGCTTTCAAAAGCAGCAGGCAATGATGAAACATCACAGAAGTTTCAGATACACAGATCTGTTCTGCAACAAAGAAAAAGACTGGAAGTCTTAAATGTAGCCTGTTTAGCATTTCTTCTTCAAACTGTCTAAGAAATCAGAAACAGTATGTAAAGGAGTACAGACTAAGTTATAGCTGCAACCCCAAAAGGTCAAAAAGTAGTCTTCTCTTTGAAAACATTGATTGTGCAGTAACTGATACACAGGTAAACCACTTAGAAGCTAAAGATTATAAACAGAATTTAACTGGTATCATGTATCAACAAGCACAACAAAAAAATCAATACAAAATGCTGAGAATTTCAACCCTACCACCACAACTGCCAACTTTGTATGAAGAAAATTCATTTACTCAAGTGAGGAGGCAATAGATTGGTGTGTGCAAGACGTACCATATGATTCTCGAACTCCAATAACAAGCTGGGAGTCGAAAGCTTCTCCTAGTCTTTCAGCATGAACTAGCTTCATTGCACTGTCCTGAAGTCTATTTTTTATATTTGAAAATATGGATTCATTCCACGTATCTAGCATGAGCTGCATATCAGGAAGAGAAAAACAAAATCCTGTCAGAAAGGTACACGCAGACCTAAGTTTGTGCAAAAAAATACAAGAGCTCAGAGACAGAAATCGAGCAATTAATAATGTAATTTTCAGGTCATACACAGCAGTTCAGCTACATTAGAACTTGATCTTGCTCTGAACTTGTTATAGAAATCATATTCAGTCCACATGCTAAATTTACTTTATGTAACTGAACAGCTGGGGAATGAGTCTTGAATGCATGTATTCATTCCATTATTCTGTATTATTTCTACAGTTCTTGATAACCAGTCAAGTAACTTTTCCAGCAACACAATGTGTCAGAAGTTGCAATATCAGGGGCTACTTTTGAGGCAAACACCTAAATATAGTTCACCATTTGGCAGGTGCAGTCTTAGACAAAACTAAAAACTCAACTAACACCATAGTTACGTAAAGAAGACGACTGATGGCTTTAAATTGCATTAATCCAACAAGAAAATTCAGTATGCAAGTAATGCATATGTAGTTTATAAAAAACTCCAGATCTCATCTAAGCACTGCAAAGTTTTAAAATTATTTATGGAGGCTCTTCTCAAAATCTTCATCACTCACTGTGTCCCTTTATATTCCATTGTGTGATTCATTATTTTTGGTGATTGCTACTGATGCTGCTGTAAACGCACTGCATTACACCTGACCACCATACCTGTGCCCACCTAAGCCCCTTTAGCTGTTCAGTAGTAAATACTTGCAGCATGCTACATATTTGCTAAAAGTCCTTGTTTGCTTTTAGTCTTCAAGTTACTGGAGTTGGTTTTTTTTTTTCCCTCAGATGCTGGATCTGGCTCTTTCTATATGATACTGAATACCCAATGAAATTATGCCAAAGTAAGGCCACTTCATTGCTTTAGAAGAAAGCTCAAACTTAAAAGTATCTACAAACTTGACAGCAACTGCTATGAATGTAATTTAAGCATGGTATTTGTCAGTCTACACTGGCAGTGGAAAGCAGGTTGGAATAATAAAATTTACTAATGCAAACTTTACCTCATGACTGTGAATAAGCTTACTAAAAAATACAACATTGCATGGCAAAGTTAATAGTAAAGATTAGATGATCTTATTCCATTATTGCTTTGTAAATTTTAGATTTTAACACAGCTAGCACCTAATAAAAGTCAAGATTTCAAGAGAGTTAAGTTTACCATACTTTATTCCTAATTTTTTCCATAACTGTCTCTCAGCTAAATTTCCATTTCTGACACTGGAGTCTTATGTGTTGGAAGAGAATGTTTAAAACATTGCAACATTCACAGAAGCAAAACTCTATTTGATTACTTCCCCAATTACTTTTCTCATTATTTTAACTTTATTGATGTAAACATTATGTTGCACTGTTTAAAAGAGCTGAAGTGAGTGAAAACTGGAGAAGAAACAGTGAGAATATCAAGCAACCTGGCATGCACATTAACAGCTTTGTCATGGTCAAAGTGCTTCTACACATTACGGATAGGGAAGTTTTACAGAGATATTTGAAGGAAAACACGTCACTTTGGGTGACTATATGAAGAACTTCTCAAGCAAGGGAAGGGTTTCCACAAGGGACTTTTTAGAACAGAGAATGATGCTATAAACAAGACCTTCAGCAGTGAATATGAAATAATGAGACAGGTTGGAGACTCCGGGTTTTCATGTTCCAGACACAGGCTGGTCCTAACTGGACCACATATGAGAGACAAGATACCTCCATCTGCTTCAGTCCTGACTAAAATCTGAATTGTTAGAAACCAGTTCTTTCTCTTAGATTCTCCTCACTACTTTGTCCACTCTATCTTGTTTCTTTTTCTTTAATTTCTTAGTTTTCCTACCTTCTGCATAAAGCAGAGTCAAGAGCTCAGGTTTGCCAAATCTTGGGGAGTCTAAGATTATGTGTTTTCTCCAACAAACAGAAAACTAAAATGATAACTAACAAAATGAAAACTAAAAAGGTAATTTGAGGTGGCAATTCCTCTCTGCTGCTGTTTTTCTTTTCTTCAAGAGGTACAGAGGACAAGATGTCAAAATAGGAGGGTGAAGGAGAATGGAGAAATGATTAATAGCTCAAAACAACTAAAGTGTGTGTTTGGGGAGGGTAGGTAGGGCAAGTTCTGTGAGGGTGGGGTGGTGCACTGCTCCACACCCCACCCACTGGAGCCTGGAGCCTCTGGGCCAGCCCCAAAGTGGCTGCCAAACTACTGGCACAGTGGAAGCCCCATCTGTGTGGAGGGACCAGAGCAGATAAAGGTGTCCCACTGCACTGGATCTTACAGCAGCTAAGATCGTGCTGGATCCCAGGTGGTAACTATTGATCTTTATCTTTCTCCCTCTCATAAAAGTTTGCTGTTCAATGTCCTGAGAAGTTTGTTGTCTTCTCCTGTGCCCTGCCTGGGAGTGTCAAGGTACTAAAACCCTTTAAAACACTTGCTGAGCAAGCCTGGGACATAACGAAGGGCAAAGAATAGAACTTTGCCCAACGTAAGGAATTCAAACTATTTTGCTCTTCCCATTCTGGAGACAGAAGAACAATTAAAATGATCTTCAGTACCAAATGAAAGACTGCTAGAGAAATTTCATTTCTCTACAGGTATTTTCTGCAATGAAAAGGGAAAATGAATAATGTTAAAGGACAACACTTTACAGCTGGTATGCTTTGTTCTTCTTGTAATAAAAGACTAAAGCAATTTACAGGACCATTATTCACTGGACTCAGTACTGAGCACTCCATACTCAGAGCCCTAAACTTTCTTTATGTCTTTGATATGAAAGAGTAAAATGATCATATCCACAAGATTCTGTATGTCCCATCTTGTCATTGATATGACTGACACTGCTATGACTGCTTGGAAAAAAAAAGGGGGAATTAGGAGATCAATAGCTATATTTAACTCAAAATGCATTTAATGGGTCATTTATAAAATGCAGATATATGCCCAAGTTAAGACTCTGGCCAAGGGATATAAACCAGGAGCAGAAGAACTATTCATTTATCTGTACAGGTACACTCACTACTCACAGATATAGAAAAAATACATGAATTTGCAACTATTTGCCATTCCAGGGTTCAAGTCATAATTAAAAAAAAACCAACCTCAAAACCCAAACAAACCCAAAGCTCCTCCCCTTCCCCAGCTTTAATCACATGAACAAAACTGTTAATAACCAAAGCAAACTGGGGAAACAAAGTCAAACTATTGTGGAGAGGGAAAAACAAAAACGTTGTGGGGTCGTTCTCCCAAAGCAAAGTGATACATCAGGTTACAGGATTGGTGCAATTCCACCTTGAATCCTCTCAGTGCTGTTACTGAGGCCAGCTGTGCAACAAAGCTCTCTGGCAGTACTGCTCACTCACCTTTCGAACAATGCTGTCTTCCACGTTGGACTTCTTGTTGCTGCCCTGCTTGCCCATCAAAGTGATCTCTAACTGACAGAAGGGCTTGGGCAGAATGTCGCACTGGGTGAAGAACTTGCGCCACTCCACGATGTAGGCTTTGAGTAGAGCTGTATCATCCTGGTGACTCAGCACTCTCTGCAGGTGGGGGAAGCAGAGGAGGTAACTTATAAATCAATTTATGCACAAAATTTATGGGTTTTGTTTATGCTGAAAGTAACTCCCCATATAAAACTCAAATATACATATATATCAGACTAAGAAAGTATACATACTGAAGTGCCACTTAGTTTCTTGAAGTAATTATTTACCCATGTCATATGGGTCATTTCTAAAGGGCAAAGAAAGATAGCAGCAAGAAAGTACTCAGTAAGTTCAAATTTTCCAAATTAACCTTTTTTTTCCTCCTTTTAAGTAATCTGCAAGTAAAAAATTAAAATCTTTGGTCTAAAGGCATGTGGTGTAACAACCATATAAAATAATTCAAATTAACATAACCTGTAATGACTATGTAATACTCTATACAGTGACAGGTCTTGATTCAATGGCATCTACTAACCTTTCATTAGACCCAGACAGTTAACATGCACATTTCATTAAAGCCTGAAAACTTAGCTACAGTGTACACTGGCTATCATAATGCCAAAAAACCTGTCTATCAAATGACAGCCAACACAGACCGCATCAAAAGGCCTCAGCTCAGCATAGCATTTATGCATGTAAGCAGGTAAGCTGTAGAACTTAAAAATCAACACTTACGTGCTTGGTTATACAAAGGCCTCTATAAAAAACTGTTTTCCTTGAAGCAAAGCCTTAGTGGTATAAATCACTTCATTAAAGAAAGGAAGAAATAAAAGTACACAATCTTTCTAAACCTTTGTCATGGGATGCTTTAGAATTTTTTTTTTAATTTCACAACAACTCCCTCTTTTAAATCCCCCATAGCAAAAGATGTTTTCTGTAGTATGTGTTACAAACACAAGAATGTCCTTTGAGTCTACTGACAGTTTCACTCGTTTGGAAGGAAGCCCATAAAACTGGACAGCTAAGCTTGCTGAGTTGATAGCACAGGTATTTGTAGTACACTGCACATACGGCTTATTTTAAAGCCATCCATGAACATGTCAAAATAGCACTGAAGCTATACAAACATTTTTTTTTTCAGACAGTAATTTCTTATTACTGGAAAAATTCTGCCTTTAGAAGTTTTCAAGTGGAAGAAAATTCTATAAGTACTGTTGGATAAACAAAAATAATGGCGCATTTTGTATTTTTTTTAATATAACACAAAAATCACTGCCCATCCCAGCTTCAAGCACTGTGAGAAAACAATGAGCCAGGCAAATGCTCAAGGCTCTTCTTTTTGTCAATAGAAGTTTGCAGGGTAATTAGGATCTCCAGAACATCATAAAATTTCAAACAAAAAAGCAATGCATTTAGATCCAACAAAAGTCAGAATTATTTGGCTATTTTTCTAGCAATGTGAATAGAAGTTATGAAACATTAAGAACTTACTGCTTGTGCCTGTTTAATAAAATCAAGGATGTCTTCCTTCAGAGCTTGATGGATTTTTGCTGGACCTTTATCATCCCACAAGCAAACTGCATGTACATCTCTAGAAAACAATTTATGCACCTTTTAGTAACAGCTACTCAAATTTTAATGCTGTAATGTATGAGGCGTTAACAAATTCAAAAGGTCATAATTTCAATATGTCTAAGAAATTAATACACTTTTAATCTGCCATTCTTAACAACACACAACTAGATCCCAGTGACACATGGGAGAAAGCATGTTTGGGGAAGAGACTGAAGCTTTAAGAAAGTCCTGGAAGCAAGTAACTGCAACCTATCTAGGAAAAGGCTGTGGTCAAGAAGATGTGCAAGACAATTCTGTTTTCAGTACCCCTTCGGTAATCATTATTGAATTAAGGATAATTTTTAAAGCTTTTCTTTGACAAAGACAGAAATCACTTGCCAGTAGCAGCATTACTACTCAGCCCATGCTATTCTAAAATGCTATCATTAACATGCAGCCTTCTGACAGTTTCACAATCCAAGCACTACAACATCCTACAAAGAAAATAGACCTTCCTCGTGAGAAATTTGAACCCTGAGGGATCAGGTAATTTAAAAGACGATTTAATTAGTTTACTAAGATCACTCAAACATTTCATGGCAGTGGTAGCATTTTCAAGTGAAACATTACTGGGGAAAAGTTACTAAACAGCACTGCAAAGCAAAATTCTATTACTGAGTTTTAATCAACATTCAAATGAAATTTTTCCTACCTGACAGTCCAGCAAGGGTAACTTAACTCCTACTCTTTCCATACTGAAGACTAAATAAAGTAAGTCACACTCCTAACCATACATCATATACAACAAACCTTTTTTTTTCACTCATTATTATCCTCTGGTTCTTCTTCCACCTTTCAGTAACAAGGCCACATCTTTGCAGAAAAACACCCATATAGTCTAAAGCTATTACTTTGTTCCTATTAAATCAAAACACTTATTTCAATACAAAAGCAGCTTTTTTAGTTTAACTGAAAATACAAAACTTGCAAGTTGCTTTGGTACAGATTAAAGGGGCTGGCCCAAGGTTTACAGAGGTCTAACCCAACTGGTGAGACTTACACAACATCTGCAGGCAGAAAAGGTGTTACTGTATTTAGAACGTCACTGTTTCCTGACAGCAGTGAAAAAAAAGCAGTACTGGATAATTATACTCAAAGGGCATGTAGAAGACACCTACAGATTTTGCATTTTTATTAAGAAGCTTAACAAAGAACACTGTCCAAAAATATAAACCTAGGGAAGAGGGATCCTTTCCCTCAATAGCCTTAATTTAGCCATGAAGTTACTTAAGTTCTATTCAATAACTCAGCTACAAGAAAAGCAATAAATATAAAGTTTCAATTCCAATGCAGAATTACTGAACTAGTTATTAAAAATTAAAGCAGTGACTCAGAACTCAATTTGTACCTTAACTATACCATGTTTCTGGCAACTACTACAGCAGAGACATAATTAGATATTAAAACCCATTACACATTAGATTACCTTTCCTCTTGGCTGGCAGAAAAGCGTGACAGGTGCATTAAACTGGGTGCAAAAAGAGTCACTACACTGTCCTCATCAAAAAGAGCAATAAAGACAGAGTGCAACAAGACTGCATTTGAAAAAAAACTTCTGTTGTGACAGATTTTAAGAAGCAAAAGGAGTGTCTGCAGATTTAAATTACGAGAAATTAAATTTATATTTGAGGGAAAATAACTCCATTGAGACAAAGATTATTTTAGATATACTTCTGATATATCTTTTATAACTCACTTCCATATCATGTTTGCAAAAATCACACAATGTATGCCACAAAAAAATCATCACCTAAACTTCTGGAAAAGCAACTTCTAGCTTTTTGGAAGAAGAAAATGGCAGGGTTTATAGAAAGCATATTATTGCAAACATTGTCTGAAAACTATTACATTTCATTCTCAGGGTACAAAACTATGCAAATTATACCAGTTAAACTGCATTACCCTGTTCCTTCAGTTATTTTAGCAGTCATTCAAATCAGAATAATGTACCATTCAGCAAACTGCCTTTAAATGAATTTACTGACACAGCAGTAAATATTTTCTCTCTAATTCTAACAAAAAAGTTTGCGGGCAGGTACAAAACTTGTTTACTATGGTCAGCGGAAGTCAAAAGCTCTGCTGTTCCTTCTCCATCCTACTTGCATAGACCTGAATCTCAGCGAAGTTCTACTTTTGCACATTTACAATGATGTTGACATGCTTACCACTTAACAAAACTTGAACTCATATTTTTGTTCTGTGTTTCCACACAATCTGTGTCACACGTAACTTCTGTATTAGGAGTAGTTCAGTAACTGTATTCCCATCATGTAGAAGGATGTAAGATACAAAAAAATTACTTACGAAAACAGATCAAACCATTGCTGTTTTGTGACAGACTCCTGACGAAGAAGTTTCAGAACAATTGGGCGCATGAAATCCCATTTGTCTTCAAACTGAAGAGAACCTTTATTCTAAAAGGAACAACAAAAAAATATTGTTAATAAACCAGTATCTTAAGTTATCATTGAGGATTGCAGTTTCTACAGTTAACAGAAAAATACTTTCTCAGGTGTCCCTCATAAACTAGCATTTAAGCTACGCCACTACAGCTGAACACTTTTCACTCTAAGTATTATTTTAAGAAGTGACAGGGCTATTATTTGTTTCAAAGAGACTGCCAACTTCTTCATTTATTCACTGCATTAGCTACAATGCAACAAGTTCGAGCAAGTGTTCTTCAGCTGTTAGTGGAGTTATACACAGACAACATGGGTCAGCTTCACTGTCCCAACCAAGATACACGCAATGGAAGTCAGGAGGCAGTTGTGAACCTGTCTTGAATAAATTATCCTGACCAAAATGGCGGCCATGAATCAGGAATCGTATTGTGGATGCTACCATGTACCTTTTTTCTCTCACTGTGCATTTGGCATCAGCAGCAAAGAGGGAGGAAGGAAGCAGAGTAACGTAGGAGCTGCTGTAGCGCAGACTCCCTTCCTGTGGGTTAACTGGCCACAAGGCCAAGACTACAGCTGATGCAGATAAAAATTATTTACACCATGCTGAAAAACATAATCCAAGGTGGATTTTTCAAATTTACAATACAAATTAAGAGGAAAGCTAAAGAAATTAAGTGCTTCCATATCATTCTGATTATTCTGAAAAATCTCACCACGGTATACAGGCTAACTTCCATTATTTAAAAAAACCCAAACAACACAACAACTTGGAGAGAAAAACAGCAGTTCTACCATGTATGTTGTGATTCTATTTGCTTAAAGCTGCACATTTAAAAAAAACCCCAAACCTTGCACTTAAAAGAATACACTGATTGAGAGTTCTGTAGCAGAAAGACTACTGGTTGAGTTATCTGCAGGGTTATGTTCCAGTGAACTGTTTACTTTTGAACAGATCACTGTCTTGGCTAGAAATAATACATTTGACACAATTCACTTTAAATACAGCAACTAATACAGTCTAACTACTTGAAATTCTAACAAATGCACTGTTCTGCAACTAACATCTCTTCAGATAAACAAGCACAAGCAGCACACCACGTTCCCTCAATCACCTCCTTTTGATTAATTTCTACATGGAAATTTACAATTAAATCTGTTATTTAATATTCAGAATAAGCACAGTTTGGCAACTATATCCCCTGGTGTTCTCAAGTGCAAAGATACCTCATTTTTCAAGCTATGAAGATGCAACAGGCACCATAGTAACTATTTTGACAGCCACAGCACAGCACCTGGAGGCCACACAGCACTGTGGTAGGTACTGAATACAGCTTTCGTAGAATCAGCCCCTGTTGATAAAGTCTATAAATCTTTCAAAACATAAAACAACAAATTGGTTGCGTATTCAGAGTTTTACCTATTCTTTCCAACTGAAAAAAAAAGAAAAAAAGAAAAAAAAAGCAATTTGAATGCATCATCTTTGAAAATCACCAACTAAATGCTTCCCCTATATAGAGCTAGCTTTACAATTATTTCCTAATGTTTGATGCATTACTCTAATCTTTCCCAGTCCTGTGAAAATTGTTAGCTTCTCCTTGCAGATACTTCTGTTCCAAGTCACTCTTCGAAGGATAATGAATTTAAAATATCAGCTACTGAACAGTTAGAAGTTCCAGAAAAGGCATTATAAAGAAAGTAAAAGCAACTTCCTCAAAAGTTTTCCTTTTGAATGAAACTTCAGAAAGACCCCTTAAGTTTTTTTGAACAGGCAAAAAAATCTCTTCTGCAATTCTTGAGAAGTGCAATTCAGCCCTTCACCAAAAACAGCTGAAGATAAAATGAATGCTCTATCTTTTTGAATAAGATTAGTTTCACTGTAAAACATGGGGAGGAGGAGGACTGCAAACACAACTGTTTATATGATTTAGATTGTGATTACCTACTTAATCCTAAGAAGTACAAATAAAACTCAACTTCAGTTGTAAAAACCCTGTGTCCAATTGTAACCAACATCTGCCTACTTAAAAAGAATTCCTCACATAAAGCTTGTCCTGAAATCCCATCAGAGAAGTATAGAACTTTGTTTCCTATACATAGGAGTAAATTTTTTTTTCCACATTTCCTTCTTTATTCTTTAAGCTGAAGATGAAATGAAATTAATGGATGAAAAATCCTACTCAACTAAACTATTCTTTAAGTTCAATAAACAATTCACAGAAATATTGGATAAGCTGAGTTGGAAGGGACCCATGAGGATCAAGCCCAGTTCCTGGCCCTGCACAGCACCATCCTCAACAGTCACACCAGGTGCCTGAGAACATTGTCCAAATATGCTTCTTGAACTCTGTCAGGCTGGTGCAGTGACCACTTCCCTGGGGAGCCTGTTCCAGGGCCCAACCACCCTCTGGGTGAAGAACCTTTTTCTAATACCCAACCTAAACCTCCCCTGACACAGCTTCAGGCCATTCCCTCGGATCCTGTCACTGGGCACCACAGACAAGAGATCAGTGCCTGCCCCTCCTCTTCCCCTCACAAGGAAGCTGTAACTGCAGTGAGGTCTCTCCTCAGCCTCCTCTTCTCCAGCCTGAACACACCAAGTGACCTCAGCCACTCCTTGTATGGCTTCCCCTCAAGGCCCTTCCCCATCTTCATTGCCCTCCTTTGGACACTCTCCAATAGTTTAATGTCTGTCTTACATTGTGGCACCCAAAACTGCCCCCAGCACTCGAGGTGAGGCCGCCCCAGTGCAGAGCAGAGCGGGACAATCCCCTCCCTTGCCCAGCTGGTGATGCTGTGCCTGGTGCCCCCAGGACAGGGTTGGCCCTCCTGGCTGCCAGGGCACTGCTGACTCATGTCCAACTTGCCACTGACCAGGACCCCCAGGTCCCTTTCCACAGCTCTGCTCTCCAGCATCTCCTGAGGCCCCAGTCTGTCCACACATCCAGGGTTGCCCCACCCCACATGAAGAATCCAGCACTTTCCCTTCTTGAACTTCATCTGGTTGGTGATTGCCCAGTCCTCCAATTTGTCCAGGTCTCTCTGCACGGCCTCCCTGCCTTCAAGGGAGTCAGCAGCTCCTCCCAGTTTTGTACCATCTGCACACCTGCTTAGTGTCCCTTCCAGTCCTGTGTCCAAGTCATTTATGAAGATGTTGAAGAGCACAGGTCCTAAGATGGAGCCCTGTGGAACCCCACTTGTGACAGCTCTCCAATCTGACATCACTCAGTTCCCTAAAATGAACTAGTTGCTCACCCATCACATGATGTGTTTATCTAGCTGTGGGCTGGACATTTTTTCCAGAAGGATACTCTGACAGACAGTATGGAAAGATTTACCGAAATAAAAGAAGATTTACATCAACATCATCTAGGTAGATCTGGGCTTCCATAATATCACAATTTTATACAGTAATTACAGGAAGAAAGGGTGCAATAAATACCACCTGCCGTGTATCATTCACATTCATTAATTCCATCCCTATTAGTGCACAAGAGAAAACAGATTTTATAGTAGAAGAGGAGGTCAAACACTGGCAATTCTTAGTTGTGACCAAAGTCACACATGCAATTTCTGAGCAGTATTTACTGGGCATTTTTTCTTTCCTAGCTTGCTTCCAACCACAGTTCCAAAGGAAAGGTAAGCAGGACAGTAAGGCATACCTTTGATGAAATAAAGTTACTCCACTTATCTTCTCTGAAAAGAGAAGGCTAAGGAGCCATTCTAGAGTTTAAATTTTAATGCTTTGAAGAATAACTCCACTTATGAAATATTTTGTTTTAAAAGTCACTTCATTACATTTGTTCCTAAAGATTTCAAGTTCCATTTTAACACTAAACTTTACTTGAAATACATACTACTTTACACATTATACTTTTCCCTGTTCTTCAATTCTATACATAAGCACTTAGATATAACAAGAAGGCAATACACCAAGACTTCATGCTGCTCTCCCTTTGATCCTCGAAATGTCTGTTTGGAACTCTCTTTGCTGCATACTCTTTATTTCATGCCACATAGAAATTCAGCCCTCCTCTCTGCCAGATGCTCTGAACAATATTGTAGAAAAGCAACATCCTCTAGGTCTTAGTGTACATCTGATCTACATATGAGTAATATCTTCACCTTTACTACTTCATTGTTTTCAGATAGTATTTATACTAAAGCCAGTCCACAGAGGGATGAAGTAGGAAATATAATGTCCTAGACGGAAACAAGCACTGTCTGATTAATCTCTGCTACAAGCAGCTCTAAAAATCAGTGTAATGCTTGTAGCAAGTTTCTACTCAAAGCAGAAAAGTAGCCACAGGAAAAGCTTTTGTATATAACTAACTAGCATGCAATACTCCCTAGCTTCTTAAGGATACCCTAAATGGAAACAGCCAGGAAGAAACAGACAAACTTAAAATACAGTATTGATCTGGAAACATGTACTTCAAATCGAAAAATTCAAGAACTTCAAACGTGTTTCTAGTTGTCAGTGACAAGCAGTTGAAACTGATGCAAAGGTAAGTAATGATTCTCATTTCGTTTAAGTCCATGGAAAAACTGTTGCTTCCTTTGCTGCTTCTTTCCTAATATCAGGCTCATGCTGGAGTTCATCTTGCAAGGATAGACTCCTGCATTTGCTGGCAGCTCCAGTAAGACTCTACAATAGTGTCAAGATCTGCCAGCATGGATACAGCTACAGGTCTTCTTTGTGCTACAGTAAGCTGAAGTGCTTTCTGCTCCAGAAACTGCAGAGAAACTCAAGTGTCTTCATATCACGTGGGTGAATTGGTTTAGACTGTATCATCACTGCAAAGAGAACAAGTTACAAGTCCAACAGGGCCCCTGAAATGAAGTACCCCACTTGAAAGTGTCACATGTGTGTTGAGACAAAAAACTCTACGGAACTCTGCTGGAAATGGCTTCATCATCTACCAGAAAGCCACTGCCTCAACGAGGGAGAGCAGCTCGGCTACAGGTAGGGTGGGCTCCAGCTGACCCTGCAATGGCTCTTACTAAGTACTGCAGTATTTCCATCACATTACAGTTTGTTCTGTCTCACCAGGATTCAACATGACCGGTCATGCTAATCTTGCATTTAAAGAAGGCTCTCCAAGAATATGCTTCTCACTAAAAAATTGAATTTACAATTAGGAAAATTATGCACTAGTGGAGTTTAAATGATGCCCTTTAAAATTATGACAGCCAGTCAGATTTGGATTCAGCTAGTATGAATAAGAAAGCAATATTTCACTTTATTTTCTCAACTATGCAGAAAGCTGAACCAGGATGGGGGACAACAAACAAAAAGCTCAGTTCCTGTTCACGCTGACAAAACTAAGACCTGTCTATACCCAACTTAGATTTGATTATGCAGGCTTATTTGGAGAAGATATGGAAAAATCTTGCAGATTTTAACACCTTTCCTTTCTTATCCTGGGATTTTTACTGTGCCCAGGCATTGCTCTTTTTCCCCTTAAAGATGAAAGCAGAAGTAGGTTGGACAGACTCAGATGGCACAAGGCACTGCCAGGCAACACTGATCTGAAATCAACAGTTTGCTTCTCTGACAGCACTCTGACGAGTGGAACTGGGGAACAAAGGACCTTACCTAGTTCTAATTCTCGCACTGGTTTCTTTTGCCATTATAAACAAAGTCAAATCACTACAATCTTTCTTTCTGTAATGTGGGACTTGTACATTTTGTCATTGAAAAACTCACTAATTAGTAAGTTACAGTGCTTAATAACACCTGGGTGACCAGAAAGGCCTATTTTAGAAGAAATATCTCTGCAGCATTTTTCCTAAAACACGCTGTGCATATATATCTTATTGTCAATATAGAATATTGGTGACTCAAACGCCAGTGGCAAAAACATGACTAGTTAACACAAAGACTTCAGGTTGGCAAAAGCCATGTCACCAAGTCAAGGCCTTTTGACTCTTTTTATGTACTTATTGCTCTTTCAAAATAGCTGAAGTGGAATGCTGACAAATCTTACAGGCCTATGTTTCTCCTATCTACTGTGGGCTATCCCACCCCGTGTATCATCAAAGCATGTGTTGGACTTTCTAGAAATCCTCAAACATACAGCAACGAGATGGTCTAAAACATTAACAAGTGGATAAAGTCGTCTGAGCCCTGCTCTGAACACAGGCTTTTCCACAAAAAGGACATTTCTTCTCATGGGACATTATTTTTTTCACCCATGTTCTTGGATTCCTCAATTTTAAATTTTTAAGTATTTTGAGTACTTTCTGCTTAAATATCTAACTAACCTCTTACTGGCATAAAAATATACAGGAATTAATTAAAATTAATTTCAATTACATTTCAATTTCGAGAAAGATTTTTTTAAGCACATCTTTTTAACATGGAGATTTTTTTTGACTATTGGGAAGAAACGAGCAGATAAATTATTTCTCATTTCTTCACACTGAATGTCTCAGAGCAATAAATAAAACCAGCAGATTTAGGCTAGATCTATACATCCAAATTAGGTCAGGTTACTAAAATGCAAGCAGCACTTCTTCAGGACCACACTGAACTATAACACATAGTGCCGAACACAAGTTTATGCCTATATTTATACATATCTTCAATTGCTAATTCCTCAAGTTAAGCAGACAGCCTTCCCTAGGCCTATCTTACCACTGTAGTTAACTGGTGTTGTAGAAACACTTACTGGAGGCATTAATAATAGTGGTTTCAAGTAGGCCCATCTTCCCTGTGCTAGCATGGCTTCAAAGGCCACACGTAGTCTTCTCCTCATACATACCGCAAATATCAGGACAGGCAGTCCTGAGCTCAAACACTGGACTGTCCCACTGAAATCTTCTGTTCCAACCTGCGGCAGCTTGGGGTGACTGACATCTGCCATCAAACGCGGGGAAAGTGCTTGAAAACATATGACTACAAAAACAAAGCTGCTTAACGTAAGCGAAAGGCCTCTGGGAGTTTTCCTTTGCAGGAGAACTGCAATTAACATGAAAACTGGAACACCGTGGCCACCCCAAAAACAGCACCTGCCCTCAGCGAAGACATTTTCCAACTCTTTGTTTAACTTAAAACTCATTTTCCGTACACCCGGGTTTTCTTAAATAAACAAAGAGAAGACACCGTTCCCTGTCTATCGGCACGACGCAACGCTGTTTCCCAACGAGGCGTGTTTGGGAAGGGAGAGCCGAGGGGAGGGAGAGCGGTGCTGGCAGCAGGCAGCAGCCGCCGGCGCGGCCGGGCCGGGCCGGGCCGGGCCGGGCCGGGCCGAGCCCGGCGGCCCAAGGCCGCTCACCTGCGGGAGGGCCCTGGGAGCGGCAACTCCGGGCAGCGGCACCCGCGGCCCAACCCCGGCCCTGCCCCCGTCCCCACCGCCCTGCCCG
>NW_024581076.1:5581156-5581640 GCF_017639235.1 Corvus kubaryi | reverse complement strand
GGCGGGGCCGGGCGGTGCGGCGGCGGGCCGGCAGGGGGCGCTGCAGGCGGGGCCCGCAGCCGCGCTGGGCGGCGGGGCCGCTCCCGGCGCCGCATCATGTGGGCCCGGCCCCTTCCATGGAGCCGCGGCCGCCGAGCGCCGCCCGGGTGGACGCCGCCATGAGGCTCTGAGGGGCGGCTGCGTGCGGAGCACTCGGCCGGTCCCAGCGCTGCCGAGCCCTCCGAGCCTCGCCGCGGGACAGGGAAGCCCAACGCTGAGGCCGCCGTCGCCGCTGCTGCTGCTGCTGCTGCCGCCGCCGCTGCCGCGGGTCCGGCTGGGCGGGCGGGCGGCCCGGGGCCATGTAAAGCGGCAGCGGCCGGTGGGAGCCGAACCGAGCTCGAACAGAGAAGCCGCCGCTACCGGCCGGGGAGGCCCCGCACTGGGGATCATGGCGACGTCTAATCTCTTAAAGGTGAGAGCGGGGCCCGGCCGAGTCCTGCGGGAG
>NW_024581076.1:5564157-5581056 GCF_017639235.1 Corvus kubaryi | reverse complement strand
CCGCCCGGCCCCGCCGCTGCTGCCCTCACGGCCCCGCGGGGACGGGGCTCGGCACGGAGCCGCGGGTTCACCGTGCCGAGGCGCCGTGGTTTGTAAGCACAGAAATGAGTTGACTTCTAAGTAACTAACTAACCCCGGCCCGTCCCACTGTCCTGCCCCCGCGGGTGCCGCGGCACCGGCCCCCCGCACGCCCGGCCGGAGGGAGCGGAGAGCACCGCGGGCACAGCCCCGCACGGCCTCCCGCACCAACCCGTGTGCTGCGAAGCCAAGTCGCTGCCCTACTCCCAATCTCCGGGTAAGCCGTCACGCTTCGTACCACTTGTCACAAGTGCTATTTACAGAATGGGCAAGTGTGTAAGTATCTGAAGGAAGGGTGTCAGGAGGATGGACCAGGCTCTTCTCAGTGGTGCCAAGCAATTGGGACAAGGGGCAACGGGCACAGAACTTCCACCTGAACATAGGGAAGAACTTTTTTGCTGTGCGGGTAACCAAGCGCTGGAACAGGTTGCCCAGAGAAGTTGTGGAATCTCTCTCAATGGAGATGTTCAAGAGCTGTTTGGATACAATCCTGTGCCAAGTGCTCTAGGATGGCCCTGCTGGAGCAGGGAGGTTGGACCTGATGACCCACTGCGGTCCTTTCCAATCTGACCCAATTTGTGATTCTGTGATCACAGCATATTCAGAGCTGGAACGGACACATAAGGTTCATCTAAGTCCTGCTCTTGGCAGTGAGACAAGGGAACATTTAGTAGGAAAAGTTTGCATTTAGGCACGTTTTGAGAAGGATTTGGAAAATTTCAGGGTTTATTTATATAAAACAGACTCTCACTTTTCTACTAAAATATTCAGCCTTTGCCTAAAACTGCACCTTGAAGAAAATTTCACCAAGTTTTTCGTACAGCCTCAGAGCCCTGAGAGCTGATGCTGCCTGCTCAATCTGTCCTGCCATGAATCATTAGCATGGACAGCCACACCACTGGCCACCAGGGACGGCAGCCCTCCCTTCGCCTCTCCTGGGGCAATAGGATTTGAAGATAAATTCATATTGCAGAGGATAGGGACCCTGAAGTGTAAGAAAAGCTGTAACAAAATATTTAAGAAATGTGTATACTCTTGTGGAAGTTTCCATAATGCTGACCAAATGTGGCCTGCAGCCTTATTAACTGAATAAATTACGATAGTCATATTAAGGCCTTCATTCAATTGAGAAGTGAAAAGAAGGTATTGAATAATCTATTTTGACAAGTTTTCCAGCTTCCAAATGCTCCACTTAGTTTACGATTTTTTTTCTCTGCTGCTATCATATATTCTGTACTATAAATATCTAAGTATACTGTATTCATTTGTACAATATATAATTATGCAATATAGATCTAATTGTATTATGCACTTTCCATTGCACATATATTCTACAACAGTGCTGAAGTTAGGAGTAGGGGCAGTAAAATGTGTGCATTGTGTATCTGTGCATCAGCCTTTCCAGTGCCCAGCCTGTGTATTATGTTACAGGTATGTAAGTACCAGAAAAGCTGAGGCACATATTCTGCAGAATGTGACATGGAGGCAGCCATTTCTATGAGCCACTACTCTATGAACTGATTTATTCTCTTTTGCCCAAACCCTTTAAAAATATGAGCATTTCCAATTATTTGATATTTTTTGCTCTTTTCATTTTCCATTCGTTTCTTTTAAAATATATATTTGCTATTAATGCCACCATTCAGTGATGTTTATAAACTGCTTTTGATACATAGAGCCAGAAAATGAACTACTATAGAGAACTTCTCTCAGGTCCCTTTGATGCCAAGCTTGGAGTACAAAACCACAACACAAATCTATTGCAACAGCAAATTTTGCTTACCCAACATTGAAGCTGAATGAAGTTGGGCAGTGTTTTAAAATGCTATGTTTGAAAATTACGGAATTCTCTATATTTGCATTTTTCATCCAAACTTACCAAACATTGCCACAAAAATGTAGGAGTACACAGGATGCAGTAGGACCTGAGTACCTTTCATGGTCTGGTGTTTTCTAAGTCCCCTTAGGCACGTGGTAGCCATTACATAACATTTATGCTGCTGCCGTGAATGGGTCATCAGTGACTGTACTGATTATGAGAGTTTGTGCGTCCTGCCCAAATATGGTCTTGTGCAATAGTTCTGAGTAGGCTAGCCAAGGAATAAAGAGAACTTGAACATTTGAGAAGCAGGGAGACAAGGAAACACTGGTACTTTTTACTGATATTAAAAATAATGTGCATCTCATTTTGCATGGTTTACACAATGACTTAATTCTTTGGGTTTTTTTTCCCTGAAGATCTGTGCATGAATTTTCTGGGAAGTAAAGACATCTACGAGTCTTAAGGTTTTATATTATTGTAGTACCACTTCAGGGTGCTTTGACAGTACTCGGTGTTACATAATATTGTTTTATTTGCTTTAATTCTATTACAAATGGATTGTTATTAAATTCTGCTGGTAATGAAGATATTAATTATTGATTGGTACTACATTGGCCTACAGTTTTATATCCTTTGCATGGATTGTAAAAGGCAGAGTGAATGACAATCCCGGACATGTCCATGGCTTCAAAGTGATTTGCAAGGAACAGCTCATTACGATTTGGATGATCAGTGAAATTAATACCATGATAATATTCTGGATGTGTTGGAGTGAACTGATTCCAGGCTTTGAATGAGTTGCATCAGAGAGGAATATGTGTTTCTATGATCTGTTCTAATGCCTTGAAACACATGTACCACTAAGATGAACATAGTTTCTTCTAATCTTCACTTAGTCCGTGAAGGGAAAAAAGCATATGATGCTTGATTAGTCCATTTTAAACTCTTCTCCCATCAAACTAGTTATATTCAGTAGGGATACTAAAACTCACAGTTTTTCTTTCAATGGGAAATTCTTGTTTATCACTGCTGTGGACTATCACAATGACCTCATGCACAAACTGTGCCGTGAGTCACCAAAGACAGTCCTTTTAAAAGGGCAAGAACACTCAGATATCTATCTATAGCTGAAAAAAGAAGCACTGTCGGTGACCAAACTTCTCCTGCGTTTGTTTCCATTTCAACAAGAAAGCAAACACTTCTGGTGTTTACTATCTGGGCTTTGCATCACCTTTTCAGTTAATGACAATGGCATCCTGGCGAAATTGCCTGCATGTGGCAGTAAAGATTACTGTTGCTTTCACTTACAGTGGCCCAAGGCTTTGCTATCTTAGCGTTACCAGAACCACCTATCCTGTGCATCTCAGTATGACCCCTTTGTTCTCATGCCAACATTGTTCTTTAGCTTAAATAACCTCTCTCCCTGATGTTTGTTTTCCTCTGATGTATTTTTTAGACCACAGTGCTATTCCATCATAGTTTCCTTGCTGGAAAACCTTACACTTTTTATCCTGAGTGTCACTGAGGATGGTGCGGGGTGGTGCAGAGTGACTGTTTGCAGGCAGAACCTGCAGGAGGATTTTTGTTGAGGCCAAATTCCTCCTGGGACACAGAGAAGCACATGGCATGTGTTAGGCAGAATGTAGCCATTGTTCCTCACCCAAGCTCAGAGTTGTGGAGAATTGCTGCGGGGAATAACATGTGATCTCCTAGTGTTTTTTGGACAGCTAGAAATTTACTGTTCCATTCACTATGTACTTGGGGAGCTACAGTTGGGCTGTAAAGCATGGTAGAGTGAAAGACGATACAACATGAAGAAACATGTTCTACTTTTCTGACACTTGTTCACATGTGCATCTTTTTTTCAGTGCTCAGTAAGCTTTGTCTCTCTTTTGTTTTAAAAGCTTTTCTGAGAATCAGACTCTCTTTTCTACAGAGAATTGGGCAGAGAAAAATCCCAATAAAATGAACTGTGCATTTCAATGGCCTGCTTGATGGGATTTGAGACTTGTGTATTTAAAAGTTACGTCTTGGCATAGCTTGCTCTTTTAAAACATACAACACAAGCTGTATGTCAGCAAAATTACTAAAACTATCTGCACAGAGAAGACTTTTCTCCCTGAATAATAATCAGTAATTATTTTTAAATGACAAACTAATATAAATTATTACTAAATAGCTGAACTATTTCCTTGGCATTGAAAACTTAACCAAAATGGACAATTCTCGAAAGTGCTGCAGAGCAGTGCCAGCCCTGAAAGGTTTTTATTACTAAGATTATGACTGGAATATTTTCCACAATTCCTCCCTTCAGTTTTAGTACCTTAATACTTAGCAACTACCACTAAAATTTTCAACCATTGCCCTCCTCACTGTCAGACCTTGGTGCCAGATATGTCTTCTGACAGTCCCTTCCTGTAAAGAAACCACATGGGGGAGAAAGTGAAAGGGGAAAAAGCCTGCAATGTGGACATTTGCTTTTATGCAATGTAGGCATAGTGCCAGCAGAGAGTTATACCCAACCGTTCCTGCAGCTCTGCCACAGAGGTAACCTACCCTTAGGGAGCACTGGAGTTAGGGAGCCAATAGCCTGCATCTCTGTGCCAACTCCAGGCCCTTGGCACGTTCTTTCATCCCACAAGTCCAACAACAGTGATGGATATTTCTACAGGGTCTTAAGGGCTCTGGAAGCGGAGTCTCATTGCTCCCCCAGGGTTGTGCAGGGATGGAAGAAATTATCTGCGTCCTCCTTCCACCCCTATCTTGTGCAGCCTTCTCCCTGGTGATTGGCTTTATTGCTACAGGATGCTGTTTGTCCTTCCACAATTTTCACGGAGTTGGAAAACTCCATTTACATAGACTGCGCAGATTTGAAGCCACAGCAGTGAGGAATGGCAGTAACTGAACTGTAGCTGAAATGTCAGTTTCTTTACCTAGACATTGCTTTTATTTACAATGCATAGATTTTGGGTTTGCTACTTCTATTTTTACCTTTCTGTAGAAGCTCTTCAGCTGCAAGGTGAGCCTTTAGCAGCTTGTGATCAGGTTAATCTTAATCTGAGCTGCCCTTGTAGCCTGTGAGGCTGCTGGAGGGTGTTGTCAGCTGGCTCCCAGTACTGCTCCCAGGGAGTAGTCATCTCTCTGCTGGTTACGCACTGAGCATCCATCCCTGCATAGCTCAGGCCTAGCCTAAAACATTACTTTCTCTGAGAAGTAAATGAATTAAATACTTTCAAAGACAGTGATCCACTCTAGAATTTTAAGATTGGGATTTTGAATTCCTCTGTTTGAGTTTAAATGAAGATTTATTTAAACTCCTCCATAAAGAGCCTGCTACTCTCCATTCCTGTCTAGCCTCTGTGGGTGATGGGTGTTCATGGGAGAAGAAGCCATGCAAGTGGCGTTTGTGGCCAAATGACTGTTCCCTGACTCCCCAGGGTAAGAAGCCCACATTGTGTATATTTTTGTGGATTGGTGCTATGAAGCTCTTTTCCTGGGCTCATTTTAGCCATGCGTTTGCTGTTCCACTGGTTGCCTGTGGGAGCAGCAACTCCATGAAGAAAACCGATTGCACTTTAGAATCTGCTGCCTATATATCCGGCTCTTCCACATTAAAAGTCCTGTTTGGGAAAAGGCTTTTAGATTTGCAGAACCAACTTCGTTTTCTTCACACTGCTTCTGATTAAGTATTATGCAAGGTAAATTGTATTCAGGAACCCGTGCCTTCGTAGTCTTCGTATTAAGCTCAACTGGCACATCTTTGGTTGCATTATTTTTATCAGATTTGCGCATTTGTTGACACGCAATAAACAATTCTGCCATGCTTAAAAGAAAAATTCAGCTTTTCCACAGCTGTGTTCACTTCACAGAAGGGGAAATGTCGATGAGTAAAACAGCAAATGTAGGTAGTCAGTTTTCAGAGGAGAGCATCCTGGGATGTAGCACTAGACCCAGACATTGAATTACTACTAGAAATGAGCTGGGAAGTAAGTTTACATGCATTCATGAGATAGTAATATTTTTTCTCTGAGGACAGGCAGATGACTTTTTGGTTGAATTCTTCTAGTTTTAAATACATTCAATTATACCATTATTATCCTTAAAGAAATTAGGCAACGTTTGTGTTACCACACAGTTAAGTACTAGAGGAGAGGATCATTGCACAAAGGCTTGACTTATTTATTATTTTTTTGATCTGTTTATTTTGTTGCGTAGTCCTATCCATTAGGCTTTTTTAGGGAGAGTTATATTTTACAGATTCCTCTTTTAGAATTTTAATTTCATTCACTTATTTGGAAGATAGTGTACAGACTCTGAGAAATGAGCAATGCAAATTTTTGCTATTGACAATTGTTTTTTGATAAGTAATGATTTCTTAAACAGTCCAGCATGTTTGTGGTAAGGTTCCATGTCCATGTAGAGAATAAACCCTCAGCCTTCCTTCTTTTTCTTCAAGACTGAATAAAGGTTGCTGAAATTGCTGTGCCAGCTCTGCATAAAAAGCAAAGGTGGAGGTTTGGAGGAGCTCACATTGTTCCAGGGTCTACAGTGAAGAAAAAGCACTCTTCCTGGATGTTAATTACGTAAAAAGAGGGCAATGAAGCATGTAGTCCCTAAGTGAGCTGAAATGCTGAGACTGAAATATCTGAGATCATGGTGCATCCACCCACCTTCGCTTTCAGACAGGCGACTTGGGTACCAGTGTGTTCGTCTGAGGCAGAAGGGATCTCAGCACAGGGCCTGGGGCCTCAGTCAAGCCTGCATTATTATCTGTGAGCACAGGACAGTCACCAGTTTGAAGTTAGATCAGTAAGTCTATTCCATATTGAAGGCATAAATGAGCAATAGGAACATTTGCTACCTCAAAATCTTTTCCTTGGCTGATTCCTAACGTATGAATGAGGCTAGTTTCTGCTTCTTACATGGGAAGGATCCAATTATAAGCAAGCCAAAATATCTGAAGGATTCATGTGTAAAGTATTTTAATGAGTAGAGGAAGATATTTACTCTTCGTTATCAAAATTCAAATAAAAGCAATGTAAGTCTAAACATTTTAGGAGTCCAAAACAATACTTTTTATCCATTCATTTTCCAGGCCTATGAATCCAAATAAAACCTTTGTCAAGGTTTTTCAACATTTTCCACTTCTTAACTGGGATTGACCAAACCTTAATTTGCAAAGTTTGTGTTTTCTTATTAAATATTTTATAGTTTTTAATTTGGCTACCAAGTAAGATTTATCTAATGTCTGTAATTTCTGGGAATTTAATTCTGTTATCAATATTCATGCTTCCTTGGGGGGAAAACGAATATACATGCACTGAACTATAACCTGTTCTACAGCTTATTCAAGCTGTTACTTACATGCCATATTGCAAAGCATCTGAAAAGAAAACAATGCATTTCAACAAATTATCTATTTATCAGACATTTCTATCAACTGCAAGTGTGTAGTGAGACGGTACATTAGTGTTTTAATATATCGTAAAGACAGACAATGTTTGAAAGTACATGTTAATCTACATTTTTAGGAATTACAAATAAGACAACTATGTGCACAGTAGTTTAAAATGCAGTGAACTTCTCTTCTAGTTGCATTGACAATACCAGTTCCTTACACAGTTGAATCTGGTTAAAAGCTCTATTCCGAGTGTAATAAATGTGACACCACAGGTACAACATTGACAACAGAGATTAAGGCTCTGTTCTGATGATTGTTTATTTCTCTGTGCATACCTCCCCTCCACTCCCCTCTTCTCCCAGCCCTTTTCCCCCCAGTACAACCCTTTTTTTTTTCATACAGAATGAAAATCTCATTGGCTCCAGAGTATTCAGGAAAAAAAATTTAAGATACAAGATTTTAGTCTAAAAGTAATGAAATGTGCAATGAATTATAGATTCACAGCAATACCTGGCACTTATAAAGCTGTTTTAATTTTTAAATTATTATTATTGTTATTTGGGTATGTCAGAAGAAACCAGTATCCACATCCCATGGTGCTAAACACTCAAAACCAGGTAGCACACAGAGGGTAGAGTCCAGGACTGGAGATCATAGAGACTGATTTGGTCTCAGCAGTCGTTGTGAATTTGAGGAAGAACAATCATCTCTATATTTGAGATACAGAAGGTGAGGCACAGAAAACACAAATGCCTTGCTCAGAAACAAACAGCGAACCAGTGGTAGACTTTGGGTCTGTTGACTCCCCAGTCACATTTATTTGTTGGCCTCTTAAACAACGAAGAGAAGATCTTCTGAGATGCACAACACAGGCCTCATATCATAGGGGAATCAGTGTCAAATGCACACAGCCTGATTCTGCGCTACCTTTTGGCATCTGTAGTCATGTTTACTTCATAAAGAGGGCCTAAAATACCCTCCGAACAAAGTTGATTTGGTGTCAATACATGTAGTTTAATAGAGAATCAGGCTCACAGCAATTACTCTGTTGCATGCTGAGACTAGAATTAACTGTTTTATTTGCTAATGAATTAAGGCTGATTCCTGTTTATATTAAGGCCTCTGTATCCTTCCATGATAGTGTAACTGTACCTCAGTGCAAGTAAGACTTAGGCTTTAGAAAAACTTAAACTTTTATTTCCCTTCAAAGTTAATGGTTTTAGTTGCCCTAAATGTATAAAGTAAGTGGAACCAAGCAACCTGTTTCCATACTATAAAATATTTGAAAAAGGATTGTAAAAGAACATAAAAGTAACCTGAGAGAAAACCAACATATGCTTGTTAAAGAAGAAAATTAGATTAGATAGACTTGTTGCCTGGTCTTGAAAAAGGAGAATTGTACATGATAACACACCTTTATATGAAGATAACTGGCTTGATATTTGGTGGTTATGAGTATGCCAGATAAATTGTAGATGTTTATCAACTCTGGAGATCAAGTAATCTTTTATACTACTACAATAAAATAGAAATAGATTTATTTGGTATTTAAGTGCTAGACCTAGTTGGCATAAAGCTAGAGTGTGTTATATTCAGAGGAATAGGAAGATGAGACTCCAAGCTCAGTAAAATGCTACATGATCACAGATTTCTCCTATTGCTGTTATTAAAAGCTATTATGGGTTTCTTTCTTGGAATAGGAGTTCTCTAACTTTGCTCTCTGTAGCCAAGCATTATTTTAGAAATTCTTTTCTCTCCAAATGCTCTATTCATAACAGTTTTTGTTTAAAATCTTCCTTTTTTAGATAACAGTTTAACATTTGCCTGCTAAGAATAAAACTGTCCTTGCCCTATTCAAATTTAAGGCCTGGGTTCCCATGGGTTGCAGCACTTTTAAACTTCTTTCACTTCTAGTTAGAAGTAGGTTTATTTTTTAAAGCTAATATGGAATTTGTTTGTGTAAATTAACGTAATTCCATAGGCATCAGTGTGACAATGATTACCCAGCTGAGGATCTGGCCACTGAAATGTTAACTCCAGTGGTTGGAAAAACTGTTTTGTATACAAGTCAAATAACAGCTGGATCATATGTAATGTTATGTTTAGTTTCATTGGCAATTCAGAAAATATTTAGTAATAAATTCCACGGTTTCTATTCCCTATTTTTGTATACAAATAAATCATCTTTTCTTAAACATTCTGTTTTTCGTAAGGCTTGTATTCATTGTCATATCAAAAGTGTTTTCTATTGGAGCAATCTTTCAGTTTGCTTTCCTTAGTTATCTTTATTACCAAATTCTACAGCATTCTAAACTTTAATGGTTATTAGCAACCCTGCACTTGAGTAAAGAATCCCATTAAAAAAGTATAAGGTATAATATCTTCTTGTCCAAAGCTAAGGCAGGATGAACAATAGTAATGAGCTCATCTGATCCTCACCTAACGAGATGTTGATTTTAAACAGTATTCAAAATACAAAGCCCAAGAGAGGATGTTGTCACGATGATTATTGCGCTTTCTCAATGTCTTGCTATAGAATTAGTTTTCCTTTTAGCAATATATAATATCTTTTCCTGAAGACCACACAAAGTTATTGTACTCTGTAAAGAAAAAAAGCACTTAAAGTGTTATGGATTATAACCTAGACAGAAGGATACAAAACCAAATTACTGTTCTATGATTCAGCTATGTCATGATCTAATATTGTTTCAAAATTATTTTTCTGTCATTTAGATTGGCATCATCTTCTAAACACCCCATGGGCTCTTTGGCATGCTACAAACTCAGCAGATGCACTGTCTTCTGGGCTTTACAGCTTCTTCTGATGAATGTACAACATTCGGAACAAAGCCACTCTTGACACCTTCCCATCCATCTTGTATTGAGATTTCTCCATTTTTTACAAGTTCATAGATGTCTCGTGTAAGAATTGTAAAGGACTCTTCAACATTTGTGGCATCTTTTGCTGAAGTTTCTATGTATTTCATACCACAGTCAGATGACAGTTTTTCAGCTTCTTCTCTTGTAACCTCACGCTGCGACACTAAGTCACATTTGTGTCCTACTAACAGGAACACAATCTGAAAGGGCTGCACGTGCATTTTTGCTTCCTCTAGCCAGTCCTTCACATGTTCAAAAGATCGTCGATTTGTGATGTCAAACACTAGTAAGCCACCCACAGAATTGCGATAATAAGAGCGTGTTATTGATCTATGAAGGGGAAATAAAAGGAAAAAGGAAAATTAAAATGCATTTTCACTTTATTCAAAGGTGATTACTTTTCCATATGGCAATATGTTTTTTTATCTTTTACAAGTTTTATTAAATAACTTTACTTTTTAAAAGCTGACTGAAATTTATTAATTTATCTACTAGATTACTGTTTTTTTCTTACATTCAAAATTCACTTTCTAAACATTCCTGAACCCGACACCTCTAGGGCAAATATTGAATGCTGAATTATTCTGCAAAGTGGTCTTTATTAGCAAACTGTGGGACATGTTCAGAGAAGAAAAGATATATACTTCTGATGTCAAGTCTGAGTCCTTCAGCTTCATATAAACATGCACTTCACTTTGTTATAATCAATTATTTCAAACTGAAATATGTACACATATGTCAAGAAACCTGGAGCCTAAACTTGCCAATATACAGGCATATCCTTTTGCATTCCTTGCAGAAACATTCTTTAAAAGAAAGGTTATATAGATAACCGTAACTTTTTGTGCTTGCAGAAGTCAACAGGTAACAGGCAGAGAAAGGAAACTCCCTGAACAAAACTGTCCAAAAGTTTTGAGTGAGCTGGGCAAACACACACTTATTACAGGCAAGGGACACATCTGCCTCCAGCATCTCTCTCACAGAGGTTCAAAAGCTCTTTATATTTTATACATTTACATTTTTTTAGCATGAGGGCTGGCAAGAGATATTTTCTAATTTTGAGCCCTCTAAGCTCCAGAACATTCACTGGAAGGAATTTTGGAAGACAGAAACTCTTATTTTGGTTGAAAATTTTTTCATGTGCTCTAAAATTAAAAAAAAAAAAAAAAATGGGGAGGGAGAGAGAGAGAAAAATATAGGAACTAAAAAATTATTTAAATTCTCTAATCATGAGCAGTAGGGGAGAAAGAAGGTGAGAGGAGACATTTTAGAGGAAGTGACAGCCTACCAAAGAGTGGACACAAGCACTTGTTGCTGGCATAAATATAGAGCTAGTGTATACAGAAGTATTCTGCAAATGGAATGAGATGCACAATATCTAAACAGTCATTATTTGAAATCATAATGTAAGCTAAGAATGAATTCCATTTTATCTCACGATTATGAAGAGGATGCAGCCTCGAAACTTTCGGAAGGAGGATGAACTGTTCACAGTAGCACATCTTTCTATAACAGTAGCTCCCTCCGATTCTCAGCTCATCGCATTTCACAGAGTTTTTGATAACAATTTGAACACAGAGGTATAATTAGCAGCAATAGTCCTATTACAGATAGGTAAGTGCACAGATAAATAAGGCTTCGATTTCTTGGCATATCTAAATTCATTTAGCCACAGCAAAGAGCATTTGAAATGGTTTTATTTAGATAAGAGGGAGGGACTGTTTCTCCTAATGCTTAGAAAGATCTTTTCTACGTTCCCAGCAACAGACTCCATGCAGTGTCTCTCTGAATGTGAAGACAACAGGATCTTAACCTCAGATTAATTCAAATAGCCTGGATATGAAAAATGGCACACTGTTCCCCAAAATTACTCAAGACCATAAATGAGGGGTGTCACATTTTGTGAAGTATTAAATATAGGTGCCATAAGGATCTGCTTCTGGCTTTCGTAACCATTTTTTTCCCTTTAGAGTGTCTGCAAACACAAATGAAGGCATAAAATAATTTATGTAGTTCTAGTCAGAGCAAATGTGGGTGACAAAAATGGGATTTGATTTGGAGAAGTGAAAGCTAATACAACGTACTTTCATAAAAAAGAAAACCCAAACGAAAAACTGAAACAACCCTCCCCCCGCTCCAAACCTTGAAAACAAAGAAATGCATTAGCCAGGAAAGAAAGTAGGTTAGTATTGAAAATGTAATGCCTCATCTGCCAAGCATTTCTATATAAGAAGATGTTATATCATGTATCTATGAACTGGAGTACTGAAACAGCCCTCTGTGTGTTTTTGGATGCTTATACACAGCAGTCAGTACCCTCATCTGTTGTAAGTCCCTTCTGCAGAGATGTGCTAATTTACAGTAGCTGATGATCTAAGTCATTATATTGAATTATGTGTATGTATTGCATACACATAATGTATTAATTATTTAATTAATTATTTAATGCCAATGACTAAAAAGTATTCTGTAACTTTGTACTGTACATCACAAAAACTGGGTAAATATATTGGAGGCACAACAGTCATTTTTTCTGTACTTCTGGTACGTATAATTTGAAACTAGTTTTCTCATTACCAAAAAGGAGATTCAACAGTAACTCAAGAAAAAAGCAATACAAAATTTTTAAAGACACATTGATGCATACAGTATCATGTTATGTGGTTTTCTAAAATCTGAGAAAAGGATCATAGAACTACAGAATCATTTAGGCTGGGAAAAATCTTTACGATCATTGACTATGATTGTTAATTCAGTGCTGCACAGTTCACCACTGAACCACTTCCTTGAGCTGACACACCTACATTTCTTAAATAACTCCAGGGATGGTGATGCCACCACGCCCCACACAACCTGTCCCAGTGCTTTTACACTTCATGAGTCAGCAGTGCCCTGGCAGCCAGGAGGGCCAACCCTGTCCTGGGGGCACCAGGCACAGCATCACCAGCTGGGCAAGGGAGGGGATTGTCCCGCTCTGCTCTGCACTGGGGCGGCCTCACCTCAAGTGCTGGGGGCAGTTTTGGGTGCCACAATGTAAGACAGACATTAAACTATTGGAGAGTGTCCAAAGGAGGGCAATGAAGATGGGGAAGGGCCCTGAGGGGAAGCCATACAAGGAGTGGCTGAGGTCACTTGGTGTGTTCAGCCTGGAGAAGAGGAGGCTGAGGAGAGACCTCATTGCAGTTACAGCTTCCTTGTGAGGGGAAGAGGAGGGGCAGGCACTGATCTCTTGTCTGTGGTGCCCAGTGACAGGACCTGAGGGAATGGCCTGAAGCTGTGTCAGGGGAGGTTTAGGTTGGGTATTAGAAAAAGGTTCTTCACCCAGACGATGGTTGGGCACTGGAACAGGCTCCCCAGGGAAGTGGTCACTGCACCAGCCTGACAGAGTTTAAGAAGCATATTTGGACAATGTTCTTAGGCACATGGTGTGATTCTTGGGGTTGTCCTGTGCAGGGCCAGGAGCTGGACTTGATGATCCTTGTGGGTCCCTTCCAACTCAGGATATTCTATGATTCTCTAAGTCTTTGTATAATCACATCAGACTAGTTTAGGGAGGCTTTAAGGCAGTCACGGTGTTTCTTTTTCATTATGATCTTACTGATCTTTACCAGATGAACCAAACTTTCACTAGAAGCTTTATCTAATTTTGAAGAGTTGTTTTTATACTATGACTAAAGACTACATTTTAATGGTCTTACTTTTGAAAATACATATTGCTTACTGAAAAAGAATAGGATAGAGTTTTATTTTCAAGACGTCCTAGAAGCAGAATGTATCTAATATTCTGGTCTACTAAAAGGTGGGTCAGTGGAATCACCCCCACAATATTTTGCCTCTACTTAAATGAGCTCTCAGTCTTAGCACCACTACTGAGCATTTTATAGCATTGGCGGTTTCATGATTTAATATATTATTGGATTTAAATACGGGAAAATTAAACAAACAAACAAAAATCATAGCAAAGTAGATGATGTAAAACACAGCCAAAGTAGCAGATTTCTCTAAATGACTGATCTGAACATAGAAAGAAACTGAGGGTCTACCCTTCATTTTCGTTAATCTGCATTACAGACCTGAGTCTATACTGCACGTCTGTAGGTTCTTGTTCTAGTAAGGTGTTAAAGGTGTTAGTGATTATGTTGTTGTTGTCCATGTGGCACCTCAAACAATGGGAGATGCTGCTTAGTGATGCCTTACTGATGTCAAAATAAATATATTCAATAACTGTCCTGTCAGGGCGTGTTAAAGATGATTTCTAAGCCAATGCATGAAATCCAGTTCAAATACGGAATAATCAATGAACTAGAGACATGAGAATTTTTTCCAAATAATTCCTCCAAGAAAGTACATGACATTTTTTAAGACATTGTAATGGCAGGTGTGTCACACCTTACTTTTCCCCTGGGAATGTCCCTAATGCCTGGGACCAAAAGAAGGGGATTATTATGCAGCCAGTAGTTTGCCCTGCATCCAGGGAACTCCCCAGGGAGCTTTAAAGACAGGTTTTACCTCCTCTAAAATCCCAATGCAAGTGAGCCAGAGCAGAATTGGAAATCAGAACTGCAAACTGCTTGGTGTTCCCCAGAATTAGATAACTTCTTGGAGTAATTAGCTCTTCCCTAAGATCGTCTTTGCTTGTGATCTGTAGTGTTCTCCATTAGCAGAGAAGGGAATGTGCAACATTTAAACCTGTGGTGTAACTTAATAAAATATTTATAATTTATTTGACTAAATGTAAAACAGACTATACATTAAACACCATGATATTTAGTACACCAACTGACAAGAAACTCTTAGCAGAAAAACAAATGCAAATATTTAAAACGACTTTCTTCAGGTTGTATCTTCTGAGTCTTAGAAAAAACACAGAGGTAAATTTAAGAGCAGCTGACTGCATGACTCATCAGTGTATATTCCCTGAGCACTCTGGGGTTAAAGGATGACTATAATTTGATTTTAAATGTATGCAAGATTCTGTGCATTTGCATTTCTTTCAGTTGAGTGTCTTGTCATTGGCCATCCTGGCTATATGTCAGCACATTCAAAATAAAGAGACTGTACACTCGTAGTCACTCATTTACAAGTATTCTGCATTCTGTCTGGAGAGCACAAAGAGGGTGAAAAATGCTAAGAGCTTTCCATTAACATTGTTAATTTCTTTGCTAACCCTTCAGAAGCCTACCTACAAAAATACATCTGAAGTTGTGACTCATGCAAGCCCAGGAACCTTGTTTGTTGTTTCACTCTAAGGCTTATCATAGAGAAAAAAAAGTTGTCCCCCACTAAAACAATGCAATCCCACCTCTTCAGCTGGGTGTGGGAATCTGCACAACTGTTGCGATGGAAGACAGGGAGTACAGAGGAATTGATTTTGGCCAGTGAAAAGGCCCGTTTCAATCCTCCTGCTAGCATTCCAGTAACAACAGGTGCACAGTTCAGGTGCACGGAGATGGGCTACGCATTTGCCCGTGCCATGAATTCACATCTATTGAATCCCAAGTCCAAACTAAAATCCATACAGAAGTTGCCTGAAGTGGCAAGTACTACAGATACAACGGAGATACAAGAGTGAGTGAGTGACAGTACCAGCTTGTAAACTGGGAAATGACTGAGACTTCTGGGGAAGGAAAAGAGGGTAGTTTTGCTACCTGTTTGTAACAAAGGGGAGAAAGGAGAGTATTTAATACTCAGTGCAGCATTTGAGCTAGTTTAGCTACATTATAAATGGTAGAGGTAGTAGTGAAGCAATCATCAGATCACAGCAGGTGCAGAAGGCAGATAAAACACTAATAAGGGACTGAAGCTGGCTGCCCAATGGCTTCCACACTGCCACGGCTGCACTGGTGCACACGGTGCTGCTGTGCTGGAAGGAGGAAGAGCTGGGAGGTGGCCTGGTCTGCAGATTGCATGGGAGAGTTAATGGCAGAGGGAAATACTGCAGGGGAGGATGAGTTCGGAGGGGATGACAAAGTAAGAAATGCAGAGTTAGGCAGAGGGCTCTTGCAGCAAAGAAAGAAAAGAATGTGGAGGAGGAATTTCTATGTTAGGTCCAGGACTTCAGGGGCAAGATGAGGGAGGGAAAAAGAAACAGGACAAGGCCACTTGTTACCCCACAGTGAGAGCTGGGAGGAGAAGGGTAGCTGTTCTTTGGTGTGTCTGAGGGGAAAGGGTGAGGAAGGAAACTCTTGAAAAGGAACTGGTGGACAGTGGGGCAAGAGAGATGGTGGGCCACAGGGCTAGGACCACTGGCAGGCAATGGGGTGGAGGACTGTTTGGGGCAACAATTGGGTGAATGGAAATGTGCTGGGAGGCAAGGTAAAGTCCTTGGGGCCAGAGATGTGTCGGATGAGGAGGGTACAGGGCCGGGAGGGCAGCAGGGTGTGCCCGGCAGCCGGCAGGTTTGGGGAGCGGGCGGGAGGGGGTGTGGGTAAGATCCCAGGTCCTGTACCTGAACCGCTCCTGCCCCGCCGTGTCCCAGAGCTGCAGCTTGACCCTCTTGCCGGGCTCGATCTCCACCAGCCGGGAGAAGAAGTCCACCCCCACGGTGGGGTCGGAATGCAGCGGCCCCGGGAAGCGGCCCTCGGTGAAGCGGTGCAAGAGGCAGGATTTGCCCACGGTGGAGTCGCCCAGCACGATCAGCCGGAACTGGTAGATCCAAATCGCCGCGTCCATGGCGGCCCCGGCCTGGCCCGGCTCCGCCTTGGGGCTTTTCTTGGGG